>NC_062210.1:1115000-1140000 GCF_912470025.1 Vespa velutina
CTAGGATCTTATCTCAGTGAATTAGAAAGACAAGGAATTATCACGAAATCGAAATAATAACGTGTGCGGATAAAACGTTTAGCGTGTAATACGATATGCGCGTGTAAAATCAACGTAGTAATCGTTGTTGAAGGTCCGTAAAGTTTATCGCATGTCGAATGTAACGGAACTTACAATACCTTTTTTCCTCTTTTCTTATCTTTTCTTCACTGTTCTTTTCTTTTCATTTTTTCTCTTTTCCTCTTCTTCCTCTTCTTCTTCTTATTTCAGATTTACACACCATTAAGTATTTTGCAGTATGCACGTTCCATACAACGAAACTAACAATTTCGTAATTCTGTAATTACAAGGCGAAGGTGCATGTGATAACGGTGTTGTAATTTATTTGTATGTGTTATTACAGAACATTAGGCCATTGAACGAGCTCGCGCATGCGATCCTTTTTAAAATAATTATCTATCGAAGTGGTCAATTATTTTCCATATCTAACGATGAAAGAAAATTCATTTTGTCTGTGTATATATGCATATAAAAAGAAAAATAAAAAAATTAGAATGTAAAAAATGCTTCGAGTTAACAAAGCTTCCGTATTAGAGTTAACAAATTGGAACCTGTTGTTCGAAAGTTAATTTGTTAAATGATCGACAAACTTGTCGGAGTATAAATCGATTTGTAAACGTCCGGATAAATCAAAGTTTTGTCAAAATTAACGAGAGGAGATATTTAAAGTACATATGTGATTTATCTGTGAAATATTATTTAACATTAAGTCCAACTAACGAGCTAACTGTACGATTTTTTCTTTTTTTTTTTTTTTTCTTTTTCGAAATATAATTATCGAGCGGAACGATCAATTATTTTTTATACCTGCGATGATGTAAGGAAATTCATTTCGTCGAGTATAAAAAAAAAAAAAGAAAAAGAAAAACGCTTTAAGTTCAACAAAAGCTTCCGGATTTGAATTAATGAAATTTAAACCTGTTGCTCGAATGTAATTTGAGTAAATGATAAGTAAACTTGCTGGAATTTATTTAATTCGACATTTGTCAAATGTCGAAATGATAATCGAAGATTCGTCGAAATTAATCGATTAGAGCATATAAATAGTATATCCAAACGTATGAATATATAGCAATATCACAAAAGTATATAATTTTACAATGATGCTATAATTTTATATTGACAATGTTAAATAGATTGTTGCAAATGGAATATTGCAAGGAATAAATGGAAAATCGAGAGGGAACGTTAAACTTAAATTATCGTCGTTTAATTGAAAATCTCTATGCATTTCCACGGACGATAAATTACGGGATACGTTTGAACTCGCCGCTAAAATACATCGATTATGTATTATTGATGGATACTTAAGAGAGTTAGAGAGAGAGAGAGAGAGAGAGAAAGATGTAGAAGCAGATAAGATTCGAAATGTTTCGCAAAGAGAATTGCTGAATGCTTATCGATCATTTAAATATAGTTATTTTTCTTTTCTTTCTGATTATATAAACGATATTTAATAGTTAGTCAATAAATATATATACATATATAAAATAGTTAACAAGCAGAAATATGTAAATAAAAAAGAAAAATTGATAACGATGCAATTGTACGATTCTTTTTATTTTTCTACGTTTTAATTTTATTGAATTTTACTTTTCTTGTTCTTTCTTTCTTTCTTTTTTTTTTTTTCTTTTTTTTATATCAAAGTAGATATATTCAAAAATATTTGAAATCTAAGACACGTATATATATATATATATATGCATATAATTATAAAAATGCAATGAATATTTAAAAAATGTGTCACGTTCGTTAAATCGTATTATCACGAAGCGTCTTGAAATTGAATTAGTATGATTTGAGATGGAGAATTCATATTTAACACGCTCGTTAATGCACTTAGCCTACTATATATAAATTATGACACATTAAATGTCACGTATGCATCACGGCGATGATTCATCGGTTTTAGATTATATAAATAATTGCGATTTCGTTAGATTTATTTATAACTAAAAAAAAAAAAAAAGATAAATAAATAAATAAATAAATAAATACATAATAGAATACAATTTTGTCGAGAAAATATTTACCTAAGTGCCGAATTAATTAGGTTAATAAACACAGGACAAATGACTCCCGACGTAACGATCATTAAGAGGAACGAGGTCGACGAGTTTATTTTGCATAAATACGGCCATTATCATAAGTCGCGTTATCTAAGCTCGTCTCGTTTCGAAAGGCACGAAGAAGGAAGGAATAAGGTGGAACGTAAATTTTCGCCGTTTTCAACGCGTGATAAATTATCGCGAAACGTGTGTGCGCTCGCTCTCGCACGTTCACTCGTACGTTCGCTTTTTCCAAGTAAACGTGGGACTTTGGTCCATTCCACCCACACATTGGGACCAATAGGGGTCCCAGCGACGACGACGACGACGACGACGACGACGTGTCGGCACGAACGATGTCTTCCGAGTACGTCGATAGAAGAGGCGTTACCACTTTTGTAATATACTAGTAAATACATATCAGTAACTAAAGTCGGTAAATACTCATTGATACATCGGTAGTATGTACTCGTTAATATCCCTTCCGTTATAACGAGATCGGTTCGAGATGCGATCGAAAGGAATGAGAAACCGAAAGATCGATGATCCAATCGATTCACTATCAACTCAAACGAACTCAAGCAATTTAACCAAACCACTGCCGGAAATGATGGTACTCGATTTAAGTACCCGCATATCCTACGTACGTGCTAGAACTCAGCCTTATAATTTTCTACATATCGAGTATTGTTACATTTGAATTATCGAGAATGAGAGATAAGTTAAATATTCTTTGTGTAAATTGTAAATAATTATGAGAAATATCACGTATTTAATTACTTGGGAATTAATTTTTATTTAATTAATTAATTCTTCGAAAATTATTGAACGTCTAATAATAGAATTATCTTATAAAAAACGATCTATAATTTTGCTCAATATCAAATCTCGAATATTAATTCAAGGGATGGTTTCTAATTTTTTTACCTTTTTTATGTTTCTTCTTCTTCTTCTTCTTTTTTTTTTTTTTTTTTTTTTTTTTTAAGGTTTTTCACTCAGATTTTTAAACGCATTTTACAAATATCACAAGAACTAATTGATCAATATCGATCGATTTTTTTTTAAATCAAAGAGTACACTTTGCCCACAGGCAATGAATCTGTAATATCTCGATTCTCTCGAAAAATTCATCAATTTAATTTTTAAGGGAATGAGGAAAATAGAATTGTGCAAAAAATCGGCTAATAAAAATAACATTTAATTTCAAAGCATCAGAGAAAAATTAAAAAAAAAAAAGAAAAAAAAAATAAATAAATAAATAAAAATAAAAAAACCAATTCTTTTCCTACCTCCATGGATTCGCTTTTTCGAAAATTTCATAACATGGATATACGTTCCATCGTTCAAAGAGAAATTTATCGAGCGTAATTATTAAAAATGCGTACGAATTTTTAAAAAGTATCAATTCGAAAAAAAAGAAAAAAACCAAATTAAGAGAACATTTTACATCTTCACGATATAAATATATAATAAGATACGAAGAAAGGAAAAAAAAAAAACACGTAGATTGTCATGTATATTTGGATATGAAAAAAAAATAAACACCTTTCTCCACAAAACCAAGCCGGAACAACTGCTCGTTAAATAAAAAATTTTTAATTAATTTTTCTACATAACGTTTCCAACGTCGTTTAGAGAAAGCAACAAGTTCCTATCAATCTATCTTGCTATAACACATTTACACTTAACTTTGAAGTGTCAGAGAATGATTTAAAAAAAAAAAAAGAGAAGAAAAAAATTCCCTTCTTTTACCATCGTAGATTCACTTTCACGAAAATTTCATAACGCATATATACGTCCGATCGTTCGAAGAGCAATTTATCGAGCGTAATTATTAAAAATGGGTACATAAAAGAGGAAAAAAAAAAAAAAAAAAAAAAAAAAAAAAAAAAAAAAGAAAAAAAAATTCCAAAGAAGAAATAAACGAAAGAAAAGACATACGTTCATATATATATAAAAAAAAAAAAAAAAAAAAAACAAACAAACAAACAAACAAACAAAACAAAAAAAAGAAATTTCAATTGAATAAAAAATACACCATAAAATACGATGAAATGTTTTAAAGCGATAAGCATAAGCGATAATTCTTTTCTTTCTTTCCTTTTCTTTTTTTTCTCTTTTTTTTTTTCCTTTTTTCTCCTTTTCTTTTTCAATATAACCCGTGATCTTTTTTCAACGAACGTTTTCAACGCTCGTTTAGAGAAAGCAGCTAGTTCCTATCAATCTATCTTACTATAACTGACACCACGGGCCATATCCCGTATTCGATATCGAAAGAAGGCATGGCGCAGTACCCGAGATCCCAAGAAGGTTCTAACTAAAGCGTTATGTGCTACAGAAAACGCAGATAAGTTTCACGCCGAGGATTAGTTTCGCCATGGTCTCTCTATGGTGACGGTATGGTGGCGGCGGCAGCGGCATTGCGAACGACTTTATCGTCGGGCGAACGGTCGTAAAGACTACGACCGACCGCTTTCACGAACGAGAACTCCTTAGGCTAAGTTACGCTCTCGTGCTTAACCACGACGAAACTAGACGTTTTGATCTGTGTATTAGAGACTACTAAGTTCTACGATATCGACCGGAAAAAGGGGCAAGTCTCATGTATTCCTTGATCTCCAACCATCTACCATTTTTCATTTAACTTAAGTAATAAATATAACATTTAATCGATTCTTGATATATCAATTAATTTTATTAACTTGTAATAACGGATAATTCGATCGAATTAAAAATATATTGTCGATGTACGTTATTTCTTTTTGCAGAAATGTTAGACTTAGAAAAATAAAAAAAAATAAAATAAAAACTAAGAGGAGTAATAATAGTGAAATATTAAATATGAAAAATTGATGAGTGTGGTTTAATGATAATATGTATATATGAAAAAAAAAAAAAACAAATAATAAATTACAAAAACATAAGAATGATAATGAGATATAATAATAATAATTATTATTATTATATATATTAAATAATAATAATAATAACTATAATAAATAAAGAATTAAAATAAGAACGCTTGAAAGAAACGATAACAAAATAAAATAAAATAAAATAAAATAAAATAAAAAAGACCATAGGTTTTTTTTTAGTGTTATAGGCTACCATAGGACTATCACTTGGAGCTTTACATTTTTTCTTTCTTTCTTCCTAGTTTTTTTTTTTTTTTTTTTTTTTTTTTATTTTCACACACGCGTAAATACGTACGTCCCAAAAACGTCCCAGAATGTTTTTATTACTTCTCGTTATATTTTATATTTTTAATTGCCTCTCACCTTTCTCTTTTATATCGAATAAGAGCACGCAAACAAAAGTGATACGTTTAAAATTAATAAATAAATCAATCGAACATATAGAAAAGAAAGAGAGGGAGAGAGAGAGAGAGAGAGAGAGAGAGAGATAAAGAGAGGGAAAAAGAGACGAGCGAGCTAATCGTTCGAAGTCTCTCGAGATTTCTCTCGATGCAACGACGTTCAATGATTTACGTACCTACCTCTAATTGATCCAACCGTCTCGATACCTATCCGCCGGCATAAAACTAATTTTCTACTCGTTAAAATACCCCATGTCGATACAATTTCCACGCTGTCTATCCCATAATAAGACGAAATCGTATAGATTTCGAGTAGGAAATCGAACGAATGTAATCGAGCATATATATAATTGATTATATATACATTTTCCTGTTTATTATTATTTTATTTATCAACTATTTTCCTAATGTTCAACAATATCATCATATAAATATAAATAGAAAATTCAAGGATTCATTATTAATATGTCTAATAGAAATGAAATTTTATCTAGTTCTTTTTAATAAATACCATAATATTATTATGATATATGATGAGATCTTACAAACATTCTATTAATAATAAAATTCTGATTAATAATAAAAAATTATTTTTCAATATCATTGAACAACATTCGTTAAGCTTTTCCCTTTCCATTTTTTTCTTTCCTCTTTTTTTCTTTTTCTTTTATTATTCTCAACGATATTTTTCAAATAAACTAATCGAACAAAATAATAATATCTAATAAAATATTTAATCAGTATTGAAAGAAAAATAGGAAGAAAGAAAAAATATATTCCAGAGTAAACTCAAGTAAAATCGAACTGTCCAAAATATTGCGATAATAAATTATTGACTCTTCGACATTTTCATCTTTTTTTTTGATTTCAATTTTTTTGTCCTTTGTTTTGTTTTTTCTTTTTTTTTTTTTTTTTTCTTTACATATTTCTCTCTCTCTCTTTCTCTCTCTCTATCTCTCGAACTGCAACAACGATTCGTTTCGGAGCAACTAATCGATGACAAAGCTACAGCTTCGCCAACTACGGGATTACAGTTAGATACTCGAAGATCCGGCCAGCTGGTATGCCAGAGGAAGGAAGAATAAACGACAAAGGCAATTGCATGAGAGAGAGAGAGAGAGAGAGAGAGAGAGAGAAAATGAAAGAAAAAGAGAAAAAGAGAAAAAGAGAGAAAGAGGAAGAGAGAGAGAGAAAGAGAGAGCAATGTGGCGGACAACGCGTTCTGCCGATGGAACGTTTCGCGTTACAATAAGCGAACGTGTTTAGTATTCGTGTAATACAAGCGGTCTTCCTATTGAGTACTAAAGTCACGTGTTTCGTACTTGTCCTACGAGTCTGGTAAAGACAAGCACGATGGGAGAAAACGAACGAACGAACGAACGAACGAACGAACGAACGAACGAACAAACGAACGGACATTGAAAAAGAAATGAAAAGAATGGAATTTTGAAAAAAGAAAGAAGAAAAAAAATTGCTCTTTGAAAATCCATTTAAGGAGTTGACATTTATTAATAGGCAATTAAATAACATATCGTTAAATGGAATATGCTCTGAGTTTATTCTAACAAAAAAAAAAAAGAAAAAAAACCAAATTAGAAGAGAAAGTAAACATAAAAAATGGAAAGAAGGAAAAAAAAAAAAAAGAAAAAAACAGGGAAGAAAGAAAGAACTATTTAGATCGCTTGTTTAGATCCACTTTTTTAAATCCACTTTTATTTCAAAAAATTGTTATACGATTTAATGTATCTGTTAACGTCAATACCGCAGTTACCAATGAAATATTTGAATTATTTCAATTAAAAATATTCATTAAAAATCTTATTTAATGATTTCATTAAAAATAGAAATATTTTGCGATATTAAAGAGCGTAATGCCCAATTGAAAAAAAAACAAACAAACAAATTCCATCCCAATGAAAGGTATTCGTTTTATAAAGATCTATCGTTATTAAAAAATTTCTTCCTTTCAAAATAGATCTACATTTCTCGTATCCATATAAATCCATACGAACGAGATTGTAAATCTCACGATACTTTTTCTATTGAAAATTATTATCTGCTTTTTCTTTTTCTTTTTCTTTTTTTTTTTCGATCGTCATTAACCCAATCACCCTCTTTCCATTTATTCGTCTACGATTTCTCCTTCTCTTGCACCCCCGTCTCAGCTTACCAATTAAACGCAAAATATGATATAAATAAAAACAAATAACAAACGTGATATCAAACGTGATGCAAACGATAAGTGCCATATTGCAAAAGTATCTTCAGAAGGCCAACGGTAGCTCTCAACAAAAGAGTCTAGGAACGAATCAAGAGAAGATTAACGTTTCCAACGTATGTATTCAACACCGGATTACACAGAAAATGGACGTCTTACGTTCCTTAAGTTTCGTCCTAACGATCGAAGTTTATCTTTTCTGATTTATTCCTCTCTCTCTCTCTCTCTCTCTCTTTCTCTCTCTCTTTGACTTACTCTCGGCTACTCGAGTTCTTCCTTCCTGCTTTTAAGAAGTGCTTAAGCTAGAGCCTAATCGGCTACACGCTCGCAACATTGCCAACTATGGGATTACAGTTATCTACATGGAGATATCCTTACTGTATATATATATATATATATATATATATATATATGTATGTACACACACACATGTATCACAAGCGTGTTCGTGAATATAATCAGCTGATCCTCGAAGAAACGAAGAGAGAAAGGAAGAAGGAGAGAATCTACATCGAGGGGACGAAGAATAAAAAAAAAAAAAAAAAAAAAAGAAAAAGAAAAAGAGAGAGAAGAAAAAAAAGAAAGAAGAAAAAGGAGAATAGAAAAGCGTATACAGCAGCAGCAGCAGTAACAGCACTCGTCCCTCTTTCCCCTTTACCCCTCCCTTCCTCCCTTCCTCCCTCTTATCGCGGTATTCTCGTTGGTGGCTACGTAAATGGAAGAATGCAGGAGGAACGCGTCGTTCCAAAGTTGTGCGAAAGGATGGTATGTATGTCCTTCAAATTTAATTAACGTCTTTCCCAACAAAGGACATTGTCTTAATAAGGCCATGCGTTTAATGCCCTAATAGATCGTCTAATATAACTTAGAAGAGATAAAGCATCATGCTCGTTACACACTTACGTTTGTAAAATATATCTATTCTTAATCGAGAAAATTATTAATACGCATGGACAATTAAATAAATTTAAAAAATTATCAGATCAATATGAATATTTAGATATTATTGAAATAAAAATCGATGTTATAGATGTCGACGATGACAAAAAAAAAAAAGAATAAAAAAAAAAGAAAAAGAAAATTCATTTCGCGAATATTTTCATAGATTTCATGTCACTTCATTCTAACATTTTTATTTAACATTTTTTAAACAATCACCAACGAACTTTGCTCGTTGTAATAATGTTGGTTGTTTTTTTTTTTTTTTGCTTTTTTTTATTTAAATCTTAACGATAAATAAAATGTATATACGTAAATACGTACGTACGTATCTATGTCATTCCAATGGAATCCAAAATACTCTTTCTTTAATATTTATACCACAGTTAAGATTATTTCAGCGGATTGACTATAACATCGGCATTCCATATAATTCCAGCATTCCATTATTCATTTTTTATTAATCGTATACCGTTCGTTGACAAAACGGCAGCCTTGCGAAGCTCGGAGTTACAGTTAGACGTAAGGTATCCTTGAATCCGAGCGTATAGAGAAGAGAGAGAGAGAGAGAGAGAGAGAACTAAGAAGAGTAAAGAAGAAAAGAGAAGAAGGAGGCGGTGAACGGAAGAGAAGAAAGGAAAGGATGAGAAGAAGGATAAGGATGAGGAATAGAAGAGGAGGTAAAGAGAGAGAGAGAGAGAGAGAGAGAGGTCCGGGAAGATTCAAAGTACGTAAATAGATGCAACTCGGGAAGGATGCGGGGGCGTGTGAACCGAACTTAAAAGGCCCACGTGATGGTGGTGGGTGTGCCTTCTTGGCTTCCGCATACTCCTCCGTAGTCAACGCGAGTCTTATCTCTTCTCGCAACGAAAGCAAAATGCTAAATGTTCTTCTCTCTATATATGTATATATATATATATATATATATATATATATATATATATATATGTATAGATACAACACATAGATAAAATACATAACACATATAACACACACATATATATATATATATATATATATATATATTTTATATATATATATAAATGTAGGTATATATTTCTTTACGTAGACATTTCTCATGCGGATTTATGTGGAGCGACGTATTGTAAATCGTAATAAAGCGGAGATCGCGTTGAACGAAGACGAACGGCTTCTCCTTCCTTCTCCCTTTCATGGATTTAAATGCTTAGCGGTGTCCCTTTGCCGTGCGGGCGCGTATGTATGTTTATATGTATGTGTGTGTAAGTGTGTGTTTTTTTGTATGTTTCCGTTCTCACCGAGGTAGTAATACCAAGTGACACGAACTTCGTGGAATTTCCTATCGTCGTCGCATCGTTTTTTTTAAACAGGATTCACGAGAAAAAGAGGTAAGGGGTTCCTTATACTCACAAAGTTACGAAAAGTGGTGAGTATTACTATATTTCAAATATTCATATACGTACCACCTTATAGACTTTTAGATTTTCTAGTAAAAATTTTAATAACTGTGATCTATCTATTTACGTACGTGTTTATATGTGTTTATTATTATTTTTTTTTAATTCAAATGGACCAACTTCAATGGATTTAATTCGATATTAAATGGATTGATTTCAGATAAGAAAAAAATAAATAATTATCATATTAATAATAATACATATATATATATATATGTTTTTTTTTTTTTTACTAAATATTCTGATTGACAAGGAGAAACTTACCGGGCAATGTAAGACCACATGTCAAAACGTGTTCCGGTATATCATGAATCGTTCTGGGTGAAGTGACTTCGTCGACTCGTTTTTTCGTTCCTGAAACAGAAACCAAAAGGGATCTCGTTACTTTCCCGCATACTTTGCAAACACGTGAGGACCACCCTCACGTTTGAATTCATCCTCACAACAATGTGGGACCCATTATTCGGTAATATGAGTCTACTACATACAGGATACCATGAGGATACCATGAGGATACTATGAGAATGGTATGAGCAATACATATCCTTGATAAAAAGGATTCATTAAATCATCTCTATCGGGATATCGATTACTATTGTAATATTTTATTGTATAATACTACTAGAAAATTGTTCTATGATATCAACTTTATTGTCTTTCATGATATCATGGAATACATCAAAGAGTCTGAAGTTTCGATGGGAAATGAAAACAAAAAAAAAAGAAAAAAAGGGAAAAAAAAGAAGAAAAACAGAATGAAAAAAGTCAAATTTAATCGTAAGTAAAGTGATTGTAATGTAATTAATAATTAAATTATATATATATTTGTATCATAAAAAAAGAAGAAAATAAAAAAATAAAAGACGGATATATTTCAAGTGCTCGAATTAAATGAGATCAAATATTCAAAATAAAATCATTTTAATAATAATAATTAACAATCAAACTTGTAAATTTAAATCTTGTGAATTTCAAGATACGTACACTACGATATCGAACTCACGTAGGAAAGATTTTCTCGTAGCACGAAACAGAAATCAGCTGACCGTGTATAGTCATTCTCTCTCTCTCTCTCTCTCTCTCTCTCTCTCTCTCTCTCTCTCTCTCTCTCTCTCTCTTTCACAGAATGACCTCGCCCTTAAAGCGAATATAGAGATTGGCAGTAGCCAAATCATATTTAATAGTAAAAGTCGGTACGTTTCACTGAACCACTCGCCTCCGCGTCTACAACCCACCACCCCTCCTCCTCATCTCTCTCTCTCTCTCTCTCTCTCTCTCTCTACTCATAGAACGGTCAATCAAGAGAATAATTACGTATGGAACATTAATTTCATTGGCTCCACCTTTACACATATACATATGCACATGGATATACATACATACATATTATCATAATCTCTATCTATGCAAATGACAGGACGCGATGTTTTCCAATTTGAAAACTTTCCATGGATCTTAACAGGTGGGGAAAAAAAAAAGACAGAAATGAAAGAAAAAGAAAAAAGAAGAAAAAAAAGAATAAAAAAAAATAAAAAAAAAAAAATAAAAAAAAAATAAAAAGGAAAAAAAAAATCCTTCCCTCGTTGAAGTCTATTAAGTTCTCTCATTTCGTTTACGTGACGTATATCTAAGTATTTACGTTGTTATACTCGTTTAGACGGGTAGTCGAGAGAAGTTACGAGTACGTTGCACTTGAGTAAACTTACGTGGATTCGCAGGATTAACCTTCGCTCTCGCTTTCTCTCTCTCTCTCTCTTTCTCTCTCTTTATTCTTTTTCTTCTTCTTCTTCTTCTGTGTATAGCAGACACTTTGACTTTCCTTCTTCGTTGTATTTTAAACCGAGACGAACGCGAAAGAAGAAGACATACATACATACATACATACATATATACATACATAGATATATGCATACGTGGTAGACTCGAAAGACGGATATGCATGCGCCTGCATACTCGCCGCCACTCATCTTGAGACGTTTGCATCGTGAACTTGGTGTCGCGTCCGCGTCCGCGTTTGCCGCGTCGGCGTCGCATCGTCTTTTGCCGCCTCTCTGATATCTCTTTTTATCTTTCTCTATCTCTCTCTTTCTCTCTTTCTCTCTCTCTCTCTCTCTCTCTTTCTTTCTTAAATGCCTTTTAAACGCGGCTCTTTCTTTGTACGAAATAGCCAATTGCACTTTCAAATGAAACGTTCGACGTTTTATCAACTTAATTGGTAATGTCTTTTAATTAATTTATTCGTCATAGAACAATGATGATTTATTAAATCTTTCATAGTTATTCGTCATTTATCTCATTTTTTGGTTTTATTTATTTATTTATTTGTTTGTTTGTTTGTTTATTTAGGTTTTCTTTTTTGCATGCGATTTTTATTCCTATTATTATTATTATTATTATTATTATTTATATTATTGTTGTTGTTGTTTATTTTTTTTTCTTCTTCTTCTTCCTTTTCTTTCATTTTCTCACGATTTTATCACGTGTGGCTTCGTTCGTTCTTTCCCTCTTTTTTTTCTCTCCTTTTCTTCAGCTTTTTATAAAGCATCGAATAATTACAATTTTTTTCTTTTTTTTTTTTTTTTTCTTTTTTTTTTATGTATATACACGTACACTACACAGCAATCGATAGTTTTCAAGTTTTATAGACTATTTATTAGATGATCATGTCCACGATAGATTAATAAATGTCGTTTATAATTACTTCCACGTAATAATATTGTAAATGTTAGATAGTTCGCAAATTAACATATATCACGTTGATATATCAATCGCGTTAGTGACGGATGAAACGTGTTAACGTGAAAATATAATCATTACTCGATAGGTTATTATGGACGTTTTACGAAATTACCATTAATTTCTAATTCATTTGGACATGTTTATCGTATAATATCCGAATTTTAATGTAAATAAATATTTCAAACGTTTTATCGTACGTTAATTGGAAATGAGAGTCTTTCTTCGTGTTCTTTTTTTTTCTTTTATATATATATACATATATAAAAAGAGAATAAAGAAAAGTAATAATAACAAAAAAAAAAAAAAAAAAAAAAAAAAAGAAAAGAGAGAAGAGAAAAAGAAAAAAAGTAAAAGATATGTTTAACGACGGACAGTAATAATATGTTAAAAATTCAGGCGCCATTTATAAGGAAGCACTAATATCAAATCAGTCGGTAAACTCTCTACTTCATTCGCGGCAATATTCCGTTCAGCCAATTAGTGTTTGCTATTTGCTCATGGGCGTTATTAACCGATTAGAAGACATTTTACTATGGAGGCTAATTGCAGGTTCTCGCGTTAGGATAAGTTTATCGCGTCTCCGTTCTTCCAGGTAAATCGATTCTTTGCGATACAGAGTCGCGATTACTTTCCATCGTCCCTCGTGACGTACGTATATATCAATTAAAATTAAAAAGAATGCCAATAAAATGTTTATCTTTAAAATCTAGAAAATAAATTCTATTTTGTTAATCAATCATACCCAAACATCGTTAAAACATATTAGTATTTAGACATTTCTTTATAATTTAATAAAATAGTACATATATATATATATATATTTTCTTCCTTTTTTTTTTTTTTAACAATAAAAGTATTAGGAATGCTTATATTATTATTATAATTTATGTATTATATTATTAAAAAGTTTCGTACGATTGTTTTCGAACGAAGTCATTTTTCATATTAAAAATCAAACGGGAACTTTCGGATAAAATCTGTAAAGGGATAAAAAAAAGAAAAAAAAAAGAGAAAAAAATTTTTACGTAAGAGTCAATGAAATAATATGAAAAAGAAACGGGGAAAAAGAAAAACAAAGGATAAAAAAAAGAAGCAGAAAAGAAAAAAAGCAGAAAAAAAAGGAGAAGAAAGTAAATAAATAGAAATATATTAAACGCATAATAAATCAATCGAGAGGTGATAGTTAAATGCGTGGAAATTCACGGGAAAATTTCAATGCCGCGAGTCATTAAGGGAAGGGCGTTAATGACGTGTGGTAATTACCAGTTACCGGACTGCTAGAGAGACAATGGTCGGACGGGTGCATCCACTGACTACTAATAGACCTGAGAGGAAAGTAGTCGTCGGTTGGGGCGCGAAAACAAAGCCAACCATCGAGAGTGCAAAAGAAATGCAATTATCATTGATTTATCGCGACGTTCGTGGCATTCTTGGAACTCGTCGATCATCTCGACGTACGAATGAGAAAGAAGGAGATACTGAAATTGCACAATCATTTATTTTCTCTCTCTCTCTCTCTCTCTCTCTCTCTCTCTCTTTCTCTCTTTCTCTTTGTCTGTTCTTTAGAATTATCAGCTTAACAAGAACGAATATAATTCATTATAAGGGTTTCAAGTTTGTTTTATGTTTAACATTAATTCGTCGTACACGCTGATTATTTATGTATATATGAATAAAAGAATTATATTTTAGAAAATTAATAACATTTAAGAGAGAGAGAGAGATAAAAATTATATAAATATATAAGGATATTTGGAATTAATCAAAGTTAGATACGAGTAATCGAAAAATTTGTACAGCAATTATGTATACGTAATGTTATGAATATAATTTATATTATATCGACAACATTTGATTATCTATATAATGCAACTACAATATAATAAATAATAATAAATAATAATGATAATAAATATTTGTAAATGTTAATAATATTTTATAGAAATAGAAATGTTTAATAGGAAAGTATATTTGCAATTAATTCTACAAAAATTTTTACGACTTAGTCAATTATATTTCCATTGTAAACATGAATAAATCATAAGAATGATATTTGAAGAAAAAAAAAAAAAGAAAAAAAGGACCAGAAAAAGAAATAATAATATTTAAAAGATTAGACGTTTTATTAAATGAAAATTGTTTATATACAAATAAAAAAAAAAAAAAAAAAAAAAAAAGGTAAGCACATAAGCCCGTAATACGGAAATTTACACAGTAGACATGTATAAAATATACTTATGAATATAACTTGCATTACGTCGGTTTACACACGTATGATACAAGAGTGATATTTGAAAGAAGAAAAACGAAAGGAAGAAAGAAAGAAAAAAGAAAGAAAGAAAGAAAGAAAAAAAAATTGATAATATTTAAAAGATTAGACATTTTAAATGAGAAATTATATATTCAATTAAATAAAAAAAGTTAGGACATAGTCCGTAGTCCGGAAATTTGCACAGCAGGCATGGGTAAGCATAGTATCGATATAATAATGTGTCTTCCTCATCTGGCATCGTCATAGGATCATTGACATGATGATTTAAACGGATGAGTGAAAGAGAGAGAGAGAGAGAGAGAGAGAGATATGCATGGGGAGAGACGATCGAGGTCACCGACACGCAATCACACGCTATTCCATGCGTTGCAATTGATGCAGCTGTTAATACACTCACACATACACACACATTCACTCTGATTCTTCTACAAAACTTCATTGTTTTGTTAATATAATGTAAAAAATCAATGGAAAATTTATTGAATCCGTTCTGTTCCAAACGATGATCGATGATATTTTCTTTCTTTCATTTTTTCTTTTTTCTTTTTCTTTTTTGTTCTTTCTTTCTTTTTTCTTTTTCGTTTGAAACGATAAAATAACAATTCAAATATTTATTTGATAATATTAACATTATCGAATACTTCGATAAACGAAGAGGAAGTGGCTCAAACGTGAAAGCTATCACGTACATATATATATATATATATATATATATATATATATATATATATATATATATATATATATATACCTTCTTCGATTAACTCTTAACCGAGAAGGTTGATTGGATTTTCTTAGTTTACGACACGTCGTTTGCAACTCCAAACGTTTCTATTCCTTCGTCCCTGTCACCTTCCATCTTATGGATGCGACCTTTGGATGCTTGTCCATCGTTTCATATGAATACTAAACTATGCTTGCGATAGTAACAGCAATTGAATGTATCGATAAGTCGAAGACCCAACAATGAGATATAAAGGGTGTCAAATATAATTAAATCTTTGAAATTAATTAATAAAAAAATTGTGTTTATTTGAAAGATCAAAAAGTTCCTAAGCGATTATAACAATGGATTATTATTATTTTTTTTTTTTTTTTGTTTCTTCGAGACTTTTTAGCTCGACATTTTATTTGTTTGGTTTTCTTTTTTTTTCTGTTTTTCTTTCTTTTTTTTTTCTATTCAATTGTACAATAGTACGAGACTAGGAACTTTTTGGAGCGCTTTCTCTAGAAATCAAAAAAAAAAAAAAAAAAAAAAGGAAAGAAGAAAAAAAAGAAATTGTTCTTGTATTATTAAGAAATCCATTAAATTTGTCAATGATCGAATCAATATATCGTCAATGTCATTGGCTTTGAAAAGGATCGATTAGAATCAATTGAAACTTATAAAAACTATTGGCTGCACCCGGAAACAATTAAGATCTCGAATAAGTAAGTGGGTACGATTTATTCGATCGAAGAGCTTTGAAATTTCGGAATGCATTTACAAAATGTTTTTCTCTTTTCTTTTCTTTAATCGATCACCGTACGACGGCCGAATGAATGAACTTTTTTCTCTCATCGTTTTGATCTCTATGTTTTTTTTCTTTCCTTTTTTTTTTTTTCCTTTCCTTATCCCCTCGAACTCGAAATTCAAATTGCAGGATAATTCTATTTGTCGTTCTATTAAATATTTCTAACTGGTCGAATAAGTGTAAGGCCATTTGGAGGACGAGACGCAACGATGTGAAAGACCCATCTAATTCGATTGAGAAAGACAGGAGAATTAAGGGTCTGGATTAATCCAATTGTCTTCGGTTCTAATTCAATTGTGAAGAAATTAAAAATCAATAAGTACATTATATGGTAAAGTACGATAGAGAGGTACAGTCGGTATCAACGTTTATGGTTGTACTACGTTATTAGAACAATATTGAGATATGAGATATTTGATAAGGGGATTATCGATTTGGTAGGTTAATATTGTAATCGATATTGAAAATTTCCAATGAACTTTTTAGCTTCTAATTCGATCGTAGAAAAATTAAAGAACAATAAATCGTTATAAACGATTACGATTTATTGTTTTTAGAACATTGAAACGGGGATGAAAGTAAGATTGATCAATTAGAAAGGAATAGATTTTGTTTGAAATAATTTGTTACTTTATATTTAAACAATGTTTAAATTATATGTATAATTTAATTAAACTTCTTAATTATAAAGAAAAAACGATTACAATGACGATGTTAAGGAGCAATATTTTTTTTTTTTATATTTATATATACACACACATATATACATGTATATATATAAAACAGAATACTACAGTGTTCAGCTATAGACTTTGAAAATATTTATATATATGTAATCCAGTTAAACGTCTTTTTCATTACTTTTATATATACATAAAATTTTTATATAAATAAGTCCAGATAAACCGGTCTGATGGTTGTTTTTAAATATTCTGAGGATTGAACGTGTTTACGTTCATACGATCGTAAAAATTAAAAAATATTAGAAAGTAATAAATATTCGATATGCGATGTAATCGATCATAACAATTTTTTTCCTTTTTTTTTTTGCATTGCCAATGAAAAAGAAAACAATATATTAGAATTAACATTCGAAAGGAAATTCAAGATCAATAGATTATGATATAATATAGAGTATGATAGAATCGTTATCGAGGATTAAGATTGATTCATGAAGATGTTAAGATATTTGTAGATACAGATGGGACAGATGAGAAGGAAACGTGGGGTTGAAGAGACGAGAACAGAGAGAGAGAGAGAGAGAGAGTGGAGGGGAGGGGAGGGGAGGGGAAGGGAGATTGTGTAGATATTAAATTAATTAAAAAAGAGTAAATATTGATGCGAACGTTTGAAATTAAATACAATCGATCGTAGATCTTTTACAAAGAACTTTTTTTTCTTCTAACCTTGCAACATCTCTCTCTCTCTATCTCTCTTTATCTCTCTATCTCTATCTCTCTCCCTCTCTTTGGTTAATGTATATAGATGAGAGAATATAGAGGTGAATAGCCTCTATTGTAGAAGCCGCTTGATTCTCGCTTAAGTAGATATGATTGAGGAGGGCCGCTGTAGGGAGGATCAATGAGTTACTAACAATAAGTATAGTAAGGCTATGAAACAAACGTTCAATCAAGCTGCCTAGGGATGATCGGCCGTGGTATATGTACATATATCAAAACGTTTTAATTCGATCGGGGGTGGAGGGTAAAGGGACGGGGGAGGATGGGAGGGGGTACTCTACCACCAGGTGCATCTGGTAGTCACTACCAGAAGCGTTTACCAACGTCTTGGTTCGATGATCGATCCTATCATGAACGATTCCACCTTTCGAAAAGACAATGCACGCTTAAAATACAATGGAAGGGAAGGAAATGACGGACGGAGATTGATAATTTCGTTCATTGATAATTTTTTTCTTTTTTTTTTTCTTTTTTTTTCTTCCTTTCTTTTTTTCTTTCTCTATCGTACCAACGTTTTGCATGAAATTCTTATTTTAGATTTTAATACTTTGCATGATATTATTAATAATGTTCAGTGTTTGGAAAAATGTTTAATTATCATTTATATAAATGTTTTTTTAAATATATATATATATATATAAAAATAATAATAAAATATATAATAGTAAATAGGATTATATACGTATCTCTATATACACAATGAATTTAATATAACAAAAATTGTAACAATTATTTGCATATTTTTTACAATTTAATATATCATCATCTTTAAAACATTTAGAAAAATTCTATCTACTATAAAAAACAATTTTAATACTTTTTATTCTTTTAGAAATCATTGTATGTACGTGTGTGTGTGTGTGCGTTTGTGTGTGTTCAACGCTTAACGAAACTGTGAGTACTCGTTCTCACCGAAGTGCGAGCGAGAATAAATAATAAATAATCTCGTGAGACTTGTATACCAAGTCATAAGAGAAGAAACACTCACGAAGCTTACTCAAGAGGGTCGTTTACCTCTGGATGAAATTTCACGGTAGGGAATATAATCGTGCACATACGTGCGCGCGCGCGCAAGCGCGCTAAATGAAGAAGTTGTTATATGCCTTAATGGTTTCAACCTACAGAAAACAGATCGTTCTATATTTCTACCAAACATCTTTTTTTTTCCCCTTCGTAAAAAAGAAATTTGATTTATCATACACGAAACATATAAATGAAGAATTCATTACAATAAAATTGAACTTATTCTTATTACAAATCACATGACATATCATTAAATTAATCCGATATTTTTACGTAGATTCATCGATCGTGTACTTGTTATTTTTCTTTCTTTCTTTCTTCTTTTTTTCTTTTATTTTCTTTTTTTTTTCCTTTAATAGTTATAAAATCAATTCATTATGCAATCAATCGAATCGATCATTAAAACAAATATTTATTTAAAACGTGTAATATGCGAGATGTCGAAGACAGATGACAAAAGAAAAAAGAGAAAAAAAAATAGAAAAAGAAAAGAAACGAAAAGAAAAATAAATTGCAATAGCAATTGGAGTAATAAAAAGGGAACAGAAAAAAAAAAGAAAAGAAAAAACCCCGTTCAAAGAAAATCGAATAAGATTCGATGTTTCTCTCTCTCTCTTTCTCTCTCTCTTTCTCTCTCTCTCTCTCTCTCTCTCTCTCTCTATTTCGAGAAATGTAAGAAAAAAAAGAAAGAAAAAAAAAAAAGAAAGAAAGAAGGAAATAAAGATGAGAGAAAAATATTACCGTCGACTTTGTAAGATATCAGATTTATTTTGCTTTTTATAAAAGAAACGCCGAGATGCCGCCGTAATAAGCGAATATAACTGATTCCATTGGATCGTCCCACCCCACCCACAACCCTCCCACTCCACATTTCCCATCCAGTGGCTCCATCAAAACACCTTACTCCCCACCACCATTTACCATCGCCATAGACTTTCGTGGATGTTTTGTGAGTTAAGTTCATTCAGGCGTGGGTTGCGGTTTTATGTCATGTTACCAGGGATATGTCCTATGTGGAAGTAGACCTGGGACTCACGCGAAAAGGAGTAGGTTGATGTTAGGGAAAGGCTCGAGAACGAGTAAGTATGTTGGTGTACGTTAGTAAGTAAGTTTATATGTGAAAGAGAAAGAGACAGAGAGACACAGAGAGATAGAGATAGAGAGAGATAGAGAGAGAGAGAGAGAGAGAGAGAAGTCAATGAGTGGCACGTGCTAATGAAACGCGACAACCAACGCGAAGTCATGTCCGATCGCGTGGCGACGAACGCCAAGAGCAAACCGCCCCGCAGGTTGCTCGATCGTGACGGCAGGACGATGAACGGGCGAGCATGTAATGTCCGATTATGCACTTGATCGAGAGGTGATCTCGATAAATCGCCGAAAGCCATTGAAAGATAATCTCAGATAATTCAGTTCTAAATATTTCCATTGTATTTGTTTATGCGTTCTTTGTTTCTTTTCCTTTTCCTTTCTCTTTTATTCTCTTTCATTTTTTTGCCTCTGCTGTTTTTCGTTCATTCGTTTGTTTGTTTGTTTGTCTCCTTTTTTTTTCTTTTCCTTTTTTCTTTTTTTTTTTTTTTTTTTTTTTTTTTTTTTTTTTTTTTTTTTTTTTTTTTTGATGCAATACAAATTATACGGACCATTTAAAGCGTCTCAAGATTAATAATGTTGCCGATTATAATCGTAATCGAAGAATTAAAATAATCATCAAACAATTGTTAAATAAGGAAAAAGAAATTGTTATATAAATAAATATATATATATATATTGTAAATAAATAATTCATTCGTATTTATCGATGACATTTTTCTAATAATATTATCGATCGATATACAAAATTATTAAATTCTGTAAAATCATTAATTTGCTCGAGATATTCTTGAAACTTATCGATTGCAAAAAGAATGAAAAATTAAACCATTTCCTTTAAACAGGACAGTCAAAGGAGGAAAAGAATAGCATGCAAGAGAGAAAAAGCAGAAAAAAATGAAGGACATGAATCGTTTGTCAATAAATAAATAAATAAATAAATAGAAGAAGAAAGTAAGCTAAACGTCATCGAAAGATAATTTTAACAATTACGAATAATCCGCTAGTCATTGGGAATGATTGATCGATCGAACGACATTAAAACGTTTATCTTACGGATCTTCGAAATTCAAAATGATCGATAATACAATTGTAAAATAACGATAACTCATAACGAATAACTAGATAATATTAAAAGACCATTACAAATTGTGGAATGATGTTTAGCGAGATTTAACCCGATTAGCGAGCTTCGGACGCTCCTTTGTTTAAAGAAAAAATTCGCGAGAAAATGTGAAAAATTCTAGTTGGCATTGGAAGCAAGCGGCCGTCGTTCGTAGAGAGAAAAAAAAGGGAGTGGGGAGGGAGGGGCAGGAGGAAAAATATAAACAGAAAAAAAAACCTTTTTTCTAGGAAGGGAAAAAACTGTAAAACTGTAGTATGTAACTAGGTATATCGAACTGTGTCGTTGTCCTGTTTCATTAGCAGTCGTATACCCATTGACGAGTTCGTTACTCCGTTCATTCAGTGTCCTAGCGAGAGGAGGCAGGCAGGTCACTTGCCTCTCTCTTTCTATCTCTTTCTCTATCTCTGTCTCTCTTGGTCTCTGTAAATACAGACACCGGAGAGCGAACGGAGTCGCCGTTCCAGACACAAAAGTCAAGGAACCTTTGGAATAGCAAGAGCCGCTCTCGCCAATTGCCGTCACCACCGGCACCGTGTGCCCGTAACAGTCCGCAACGGTCCGCGGTATCTGCGGTCGCTCGATCTTGGACTTAAAAGACTCTGAGCTAAAAGCCCTGCCGAACGAGTACTACTCCTCACCATCACCCCACTATCACCCCACTCCCCTCCCAATCCCTTATTCTGTCCTTCTCATTCTTCTCTTCCTCCTGCTCTTCCTCTTACTCTTCTTCTTCCTTCTCTTCCTCCTTCCTATCCTGTGTCATTTTTATTCCTCGCATTTCCTTCTCCTTCTTCTCTACCTCTTCCTCTTTCTCCTCTTCCTCATCGTTTTACAGTCTTTATCGTGACGTCGGTCCAATCAGTCATTCCCTTTTACTGCTTTCTTTTTCCATCCTTCGTTTTTTTTTTTTCGTTTGTTTTTCTTTTTCTTTTTGTTCTCCTTTCTCTTTTTTCTCTCCTTACTGTTTCTTCCTTTGTCGCTCTTTACTGAATCTTTCTTTGTTTTTCTTTTTTCTTAACTTTTTCTTTTTTTTTTTTTTTCTTGTTTTTCTCTCTCTCTCTCTTTTTTATTATTATTATTATTATTATTATTACATCATTGTTATTTATATTCTTTTGTTGTTGTACAATTTTATAGAGAAGAACTTTCTTCTCGATGATATTATTATTTCGTAATTCGTAATTTCTTGTTTTGTTTTTTCTTTTTTTTGGTTTTTTTTTTTTCGTTCACGATTACTCCATTATTATTCATTATTGTCAATGATACATATATATATATGATTTTTATTTATTATATAGCTTTGTAAAAAAACTTTTACTTCTCGATGATATTTAATATTGTTCATTTTCTTTTTTTTTTTCAATTTCCCTTTTCCATTATAATTAATTCATTATTATTCGAATAATTATTCATATTATATATAATATGCCTTTTTTCTTTTAATTGTCTAATTTTTTTCTTCGTTTATTTATTAATTTATTTATATTTGTGTATCGTCTCTCTCTCTCTCTCTCTCTCTCTCTCTCTCTCTCTCTCTCACTTTCTCTGATCTTTCTATTTCAACTCGAGATAACACGTCTCCGAAAGAAAATATATTTTAATTAACGTCCATACTCCTTTTTTGGGAAAATTTTCAGAACTCCAGAACGAGATCATAATCCATAATTCTTTTACGTCGTTTACGTAAAATGCGATGTGGAAATATGATATCAAAATTTGTCTCCGTATAACGAAGTACATACATACATGCATACATACATTTGCACGTGTCGGAGATTACAGCTGATATTTCAATGATAAAGCATCGCGAATTCGTGGGTTCTCCTTTTTAAATGGGGAATAGTTGCATGAGAATAAGGGTGGGGAGGGTAGGGGAGGGGAGGGGAAGGGACGGTCGGGGTCGGTCAAAGAGGGTGGAGAATGGAAGGATACAAAATAAGATCTCTCTTAAGCAACAAAATAAAAGTAATAAAAATAAAAGAGAATAATTGAAGGAAGGAAGGAAGGATGGAGGAAGAGAGGGGGTGAAGGAAGGAACGTGGGAGGATAAGAAACGAAAAAAAAAAAAAAAAGAAAAAAAAAGAGATCGGCCCAGTCAGGTCCAGTTGAGTCGAGTCGAGTCGAGTCGGAGTCGAATACAATCTGGTCCAGTCCGGTCCGGTCACGAAACTTCAAAGTTCCCGGCATGGAACGGTTCGAGGTTCGGACGAGTTAAGAGACTCTCGGTGTAACGAAGAGACGGGAGTGACTCGTTTGGACTTCTACGGCGAAAGATCGAGTGACAAGCGAATACGCCGACAATTTGCATACCCGTTCGTTACAATCACGCCCTCGTGCCGCGCGAAAGTCATCGCTCGTTAACGACGTCCCTTAGTAACGAAATACTCTCTCTGTCTCTCTCTCTCTCTCTCTCTCTCTCTCTCTTTTTCTCTCTGTTCGTTTCTCTATGTATCTCTTTTTCTTCCTTTAGCACCTCATCTAATCTAAGATACATAAAAATCAAATGCCATATCTAAATTTCCATTAGATTCTGATCTGTTCTTTTTTGTTTTTGTTTTTGTTTTTTCTTTTTTCTCTTCTTCCTCTTTTTTCCCTTTTTTTTTTTTTTATAATACCAACGAGTCCGCCTTCATTTTTATATATTTTTTTCTTTTTAATATCGAATTGATCGATAAATCTTATTTGTTATTGTATATTATAATTATATTTTTTATAATTAATTGATAAGTGTTGTATGATAAATCATATATAGTTGTATTAAATATATATATATATATATATACGTATATCTTGATTTAACGTGCAATATATGCTCCGAAAGATATTATTATACGATAATGCAAATATAAAAAGGTATGCAACAATACTTACAACCCCCGCGCTTATTCAAGTTAATCAATTCAAGCTAATCAAGTTAACATATACAAAAGAACAAAAAAAAAAAAATAGAGAAAAAAAGAAAAACAAAAAAGAAGTTGAAATCAACGAAGTTCAAATATCATAATAAAAACGATTAAAAAATTTTTCAATAATGTCGTAATATTTAAAAAGGAATCAAGAAGAAAAAGAAGAAATACGAAGAATAAAAAGAAGAAGAAGATAATATTGAAATAGATTTCGTCTGATAAAAACTCTCTCTCTCTCTCTCTCTCTCTCTCTCTCTCTCTCTCTCTCTCTGACTGTCTCTCTGTGATCTGTTAATGCAGTAAATTTTTTCGCAGTAGTACCTACTTCGGACGACAAACACGAGTGGTAATTCAGTTCGCGAGACAACGTCGAAGAGAAAGACTTTTCAATAGTCATCGTGGTAGGAAGTGGGCACTCTTTGGATGGCTCGGAGTATCGCCCACGCCTTTCGTTCTTCTCCTAGGAAATTTCAAGTTCGTCGTCTATTCGGCTTTGTACGGGTCGTTTGTGCTAGAATAAGAAGTCTTCGTTGCTCGGTAAATCATATAAGCCGTATGCGTAAAAGTCCGTCGAGAGAAGTAAGAGAGGCAAAAGAATAAGAATATACGAATACTTGGTACGAATACGAATACGAAGAAAATATAATAATAGTATGAGTGTAGAGTGGCTGTTACGGCAGCTGACGCGGCTTGAACTAGAGAAGTCATTCTTCTGAAAGAAACTTCTTGGCGAATCACTATTACCGCACGTCGCGAGACGAGAGAAGAGAGAATTCGAGAAGGTGAAGGAAGAAGAAGAAGAAGAGAAAAGAAAATAAAAAGAAAAAAAGAGAGAGAAAAAAAAGGAAATAATA
>NC_062210.1:1145000-1165000 GCF_912470025.1 Vespa velutina
GCTAATTTTAACCCTTTCGCTACGACGAAATTGGCAAACTTTGTACTGTCGTTTTTCTAGGGCACTGAGTTGACTTAGCGAATGTATAATTAGAGATAACTTTATCGTCTGATGTAACGTTTAATACTTTTGTAATAATTATGCAAATTGTAATATTTGTTTATTATCGATATAAATAAATAGAAATTGTAATAGCCCTATACTCGATTGTTATAAAGATATTAAAATATAATAGGTTAATAGAAAATTTTTCATTCAAGTAATAATCTTAATTTATCTTAATTAATTTTAATTAATGTATTGTAATCATTTTTATAATCATTTTTAATATATAACGAATGTACAATGTTCAATGATTATAATAATCTTTAATAAGGATAGAAATAACGAACTTACTATGTAGTTATTCAACTTTCAATATATCAACAAATCCAGCTTTACTAAACGTATCTATCTATCTACCTATCTAATATAAATATATATATATATATATATATATATATATATATACATATATGTATATATGTAACTTAAATAACGAATAATAATTTTATTCGATTAAATCCGGTTAAATCCAATTTTGATATCCGGTCAAAGTGAATTTATACGAAGTTTTATTCAACGATAATGAATCTGAATATATCAGAATTCATTCAATTTCGATAGAACGGAAGTTAACTCTCGTTATAAACTATAACATGCAGTTATCTAATCATCAATAATCGAACAAAATTAAAGTAATTATGCTATATCAGAGAACGATATGTATATAACATATCTTATGGTATTCAAAACTTTGATATTTTTAATAGATATTATTTTAAATAATTAATTGGAAATTATTTAAGGCTCTATACAATCTAATTTTATCGTACAATCTATTGTAATTTTATTATTGTATTATAATTTCAATAAATACAATCGAAAAATTTTTATTCGATGACACTCAGCGTCGTCGTCGTCGTCGTCGTCGTCGTCGTCGTCGACGTCGTCGACGTCGTCGTAGTTAAATTGGATAAATCCAAATTTTGATATCTTGCCAAAGCGAATTCACTACTAATTACGTTATGTTATCCAACGATAACGACTCTATATATTCAGTATTAATTCAATTTAGATACAAGGAAGTCGACTAACCCTAACTATATCATCTAATCAAATCAATATTTAACTCAATATTTAATATTAAATCTTAATTTAAATCAATATTTAAATACAGTTAACGTGAATTATATTTAACCAGCGAATTATTTATATATCAAAAGTATATCTGTATTTTAAATATGATATTATAGAAATAAAATATGAAAAAGTTTGACATTTGATTAGGATATTTTTATCAATTAATTGTAAACTAGCTTCTAAGCTTTATACAATCTATTCTCATAGCAATAAACAAATACAATCGCAAAATTTTATTCAACGACATCCAACAATCGACGCTCGGCGTCATCGTTGTCGTCGACGTCATTATAGTTAATTGGATAAATTTTAATATCTTGCCAAAGTGAACTCACTACTAATTATATTATGTTATTCAAATTGAATATTCGGAATTAATTCAATTTCAATATAAGAAAGTTGAATCTCGTTAATTATATTATAAAAATTATCCAATCGTCAATATCTAAATACAATTAATTATTGTGTTATACAATACAAACGAATTATACGTATATCATAAGTGTATCATTATCCGTCATTACGAATGATGAAATTTCGTAACTACTATAAATATCATTCGATTTGTTTCAAATTTTATATAAATAATCTCGATAATTATATCTTATAATTTTGGCAACATTACTATTTAAAACTTAACTCTAACATGGATATTTTTATTATATAAACTTTTTAACAGCGAACGTTCGAATAAATTTTGACGAGTTATTATACATCATACATAAATCTGTATCCAAATATGATATTATCAAAATAAAATATTACAAAAAAGGATTAGAACATTTGATTAGAATATTTTAAACGATTGATTATAAACTATTCGTAGCATCGTACAATTTATTTTCATAGCTACAATCTATTCAATATCATAATATAATTCAAAGAAATACAATTGAAAAATTATATATGTGAATGGATTCAATGATCGACGCTTAGCGTCGTCGTCGTCGTCGTCGTCGTCGTCGTTGTCGTCTCTACTTCTTCATTTTTTTTCCCTTCTGTTCTTTAGTTCTATGGCATTGCAACGAGCGTGTTTATGATGTTGCCTGGATAAGAAACACGGCCGTCGCCGTCCGTCACTTGAGTGTCTCATTAGTGGCGAACCTTTCGCGAAAGACGTATCTGCCCCGAAACTAAGCTGACTTTCACTGCCCGTCTTTGTGATTTATCGTCGGAATGTCCTTCGATTTATGTCCCGCCTCCGCATGGCGAATCTTACGTTCTCAACTTCTTCTTCTTTTTCTTCTACTTCTACTTCTACCTCTTCTTCTTCTACTTCATCTTCTTTCTCTTCTTCTTCATTCTCTTCTTCATCGATAATTTAAAAAATTCGGAAAAACTGATTCATACGGATTCATACTAAATCCTATTCTTTGTAACTTAGATGTTAATTAGACGATCTTTAGAAATGATAAACGATGAATTTATAATAAGTATATTTTATTTATACTATGAAATCGTGATAGAAAGATCGACGTTTACTTCCTTTACCCTATTGATACTTTCTAAAAGGTTAACTTTATAATCGAGCACGCATGTATCTCTCGATCGTAGTGATACGTTGATTAATCTAGATCTTTTCTCTCTCTCTCTCTCTCTTTTTCTCTCTATCTCTTTATCTCTCTATATCTATCTTTCTATCTATCTCTCTTACGAAAGGCAAAAAGACTTGGTAAGATAAAGATAAAACGAACAACGGGATATAGTTTAGACGTGATCGGAATATAATTGTGTGTAATAAATGATTAAAAAAGAGAGAGATAGATAGATAGAGGGAGAAAGAGAGAGAGAGAGAGAGAGAGAGAGAGAGAGAGAGGGAGAAGAGAAGGAGGGTGATGATTTGCCATGATTCAATGAATGTTATGTCGATGTGACAGACGTGTCTGTACGATTTGACGAAAGCTCATTAATCGTTTAGTTCAAAACATACTTACCTATCTACCAATATATATACATACATATACGCGTACATACATATATATATATATATATACATATTTATCATTAGCCGATATTATACGGGCGAGAACGAGTGGATCGAGGATGAATAAGAGAAAAATACGAAAGTATATAAGTATTAACTATGTACATACGTCTAACATAACAACTAATGCAACATCGTAACAAACACGTATATGTATATATATATATATATATGTATATATATATATATATGTATGTATACGTGTTTATATATCAATGTTTTACGAGAGAATAAGAGGATACAACCGAGATCCGATGAAAGTCGGTAAAGACTGATTTCGATCTGTTACTATCGGAGAACCCAAGGGAGAAGCCATTTCCAACTTATACTACTATACTATACTTGTTTTACGTACGTCATGAAAAGAGAAAAAAGATAAGAGAAGAAAAGAAAAGAGAAGAGAAGAGAAGAGTAGAGTAGAATAAAAAGAAAAGAAAATTATAAAAGAATGAGTAAAAAAAATTGAGAAGAAAAAAAAAGAAAAAAAAAAAAAGAAAAAAAAAACTGGCTAGCAGCAGCAACAGCAGCAGCAACAGCAGCAATAGCACGCGCTTATAAGAGCTAACAGAGAGGAGCTACCAGCACGCGGTCGTGTATGCGCTCGCGATCAAATTAATCGGCATGACATCGTTACTTCGTTCACGATCACGGACGTCTTTCACTTTACCTAGGTAGTCTCTCTCTTTCTTTGTCTCTCTCTCTCTTTCTTTCTTTTTTTCTCTCTCTCTCTCTCTCTCTCTCTCTTTCTTCCTTTTTTTTCTTTTTTTCTTTTTTTCTTATTTTATTTTATTTATTTACGGAACACAGGGAAATAATTCTCTTCTTCGTTCGTTAAAACCGATAGAGCTTTTTCTTTCGAATAAAAAAAAAAAAAAAAATGAAGATTAATAATAAAAATTGAAAAATTTCAATTCCTCAAGAGATAGAACTTAATGAATTATTTATTTTCGATTAGTTTTTCTTCTTCTTTCTTTTTCTCTTTTCTTTTCATTCATTCAGTAGAATTCTTATATCATCGATCGATGAACTAACGTGTTGTTTATTTTAATGTATTCTACGTATTTTAATTGTAGAACGTATATAAGTTATTATGATAATTTTGTTTTAATAGTACGAACAATGGAAATTTTATCACTGTTATAAAAAAGAAAAAAAAAAAGAATTTATTTTTTTATTTACCATTAGATATAATTTAAATATACTCATCGACGTGAAAAATAAAATTTACTCCTATACGATTTAAGTGATCTGATAGTCCGAAAAAAACAGAAAAACAAAAAAAAAGAAAAAAAGAAAAAAAATAAAAGCAAAGAGGAAGGAGAGAACAAAGAGAAAAAATAAAAAAAAAAAGAAAAATCTAAAGAATATCTTAATAATAATTGCGTTTTAACAGATTTAACTGTTAAATATATTACGTATAATAAATTCTAATATTTTATACGTAGCATGTTGGAAAACATTCATATCGCTCGAGGGTCAATGGAAAATGATCGAAACACGAAGGGGAGGAGAATGCGTGGCGTGAAACGCTACTCGAGCCTCTCTTTTGCGTCTTCGACGATAAAATGCCGTGAACATAGGCTTTGCAATCTCTCTCTCTCTCTCTCTCTCTCTTTCTCTCTTTTTCTCTCTCTCTCTCTCTTTCTCATTCTCTCTTTCTTGATTTCGCTCGCTAGCTCGTGGCGCGTAGAACCGTAGAGCTCGAGAGCACGGCTCGTTTAAAATGCAGATTAGAGGGACCTTATAGGCCTTAGGCCTTAGGCCGCAGCCGGAGCCGTAGCCGCAGCTGGAGCTGGAGCCGCAGCCGCAGCCGCAGCCGCAGCCATTCGACGGCCGTCGTGTCTCGCAAAGGGACCTGCGAAAGCCGTGAAAACCAAGAGCGAAACTTTTCAAACAATTTCGAAACTACGGTGTGCCGATTTGCATTATGAACCTCCTTTCGTCTTGAATGTATCTAACATCTCCCTTATCTACTCCTCTATATCCTACTTCCACACTATACCAACAATAACAACAACAACAACAACAACAACAACATAGAATGAAAGAATCTCTATATGAAATATATTCAAGGTTTTGGTAAATCGATCGAAAACAACAAAGTCCCGTAAAGTCAATGAAGAAACCTTCATGAGTTAAGATCCGGAATGGTAGGAGAGACTCGGTTCCATTTAAAGAGCAATAAATTACTGCCAAGTCAGACACGTCCACGGCATTCTTCTGCCAATGGTTAACAATAAAGATTCGTGAGGCAAAAGACGAACGTCGTCGTCCGCCGTTCGGATTTCTCGTGGTTGTGTCGAGCGATTGGTGGATCAAGTTCAGGAAAGGTCGATCTCTCGAATGGCGAAGCGTACCGGCGATAGAACGAGATATCTCTCTCTTTCTCTCTCTCTCTCTTTCTTTTTCTCTGTCTATCTATCTATCTCTCTTTCCTCGTTTTCACAATTTCTCTCGTCCTTACTGATGGCTCGTAGAATTACGAGGTCGATGAACACAAAGCCGCACCGCGAATCTTCTTATTACTATCGTCTCGTCTTCTTTCGACTCGTCTCATTCGATCGATCGTTACTTAGTTAGTTAGTTAGTTAGTTAGTTAGTTAGTTAGTTAGTTACTTTTCTACGATAATAGAAAGCACTCGATGTCGCGAATGAGTGCTTTTGATTTTTTATATTGCATCTAAATATCCTATAATTCGATATATCTATGAAAGTATAGCGTATATAACGTACCAGTTACTATAGATTGACCTCAAACAAATTTTCTTTCTTTTCACTCTTTGGGTTTTAAATGGGTTTAAAAACTGTGTGCCCTTTTTATACCCCCTCCCATCCCACCCCCGCTTCCCTGTCACCATCCTTTTGCTTCAGCTTTTTATACTAGATAGGATATATCTTTTAAACACACTTTGAAAAATCATTTGAAGTTACTCATAACCGTATACGATTTAATATTTTATTTCAAATTTTTCGTTCAGTTTTTATATATATATATATATATATTTATTTTTTTTTTTTTTATTAAATTCTTTTTATATTGAAAAAAATTCATTGCAACTTTGAACTTTTATTTTTTTTAATATCCTGTATGTCTCAAAGAATTAAAAGGCTAACGAATGGAACACATTGAATAATTCAATCATTCGATTTTTAAGTTTATTTCATTTCATTTATTTTATACTGTGATTTATGTATTTGTGTGTATAAATCACATCGAATTACAAGAAATTACAACGAAGAGGAACTAGTTTTAGCGTTATAGTGTCATATATATTATTGATCAAACATTATGATAAGAATTAAAGAAGAAAAAAAAAAACAAATAAAGAAAAAAAGAAGGAAATAAAAAAGAAAAAGAAAAGGAAAAAGAAAAAAGTTGAAAAGTATGTTAAGCGTAGGTGTTAACTGAACGCGAGTTCAGCAACATAATTTCGTTCCATCCTATTAAAAGAAAAATATGGAGCGTGTTATCCCAAAGGTCCATCTTATTTCTCAAGCAAACCATTTCCGGAAAGTAAAATCTTCTTACGGCACGTATAACGGTATACTTATGTAACGAGCCTCTTCTTCTCCTTAACAGACCGAGAATAAAATATAATTTATGCGAGTAAAAACGAAAAATTGCAAAATTCATCTGTTGTAACGAGATGAAATAACTCCTCGAATTTAATTTCTTATTAAATGGCTTATAATTGTAAAATTAAAATGGTATTAATACTTTTAACGTAAATCCGATAAATAAAAGTTTAATTCTTCATTCGATTTAATTTTTTGTTCGTTCGTTTAAATTATGATATAATATAATTTTATTTATTCTTTTATAATATTCGATCAATAAGAAAAGTATTATGTTTAATAAAGTTTTAAATTATATTATATATTATAATATAATAGAGAATAAGTGTATATATATATATATAATTTTTTTTTCACTATACATTTAATTATAATATAACGTATACTAGAAATATAATATTAAGTATGATATTATTATAAACGTGCGTTGCAGTAGACAGGTATAATTACTGGTGTGTAATCAAAAAAAAAAAAAGAAAAAAAATATATATATATATATATATATATATATATATATATATTTTACATTAGATTATAAAATTATGATAGAACAAACAAAGTATAACTATATAATTGTCGAAATGATAAAGATCCATCGATCTTCGCGTTAGGTGTATAAATATGATGATGCGTGTTAGTTAAGGTCGACAGAAAATGACACTCTTATATTAACTGATCAGTCAAGCGTATAATAACGCCGATTAAAAGGACGCTGGACAAACAGAAGAAGAAAAAGATGATGAAGAAGACGCAGAAGAAGGAGAAGAAGAAGAAGAAGAAGAAGAAGAAGAAAACGAAGAAATAGAAAAAAAATAACAACAACAAAAACAAATAGATGGAAAGAAGGCCAAGGATAAATAGAAGCTGTGAAATGGACTTGACGACGGTCGTTCGAAGTAACGAAGTAACGAAGTAACGAACTATCGAACGAACGAACGAACGAACGAACGAGACAAACACGCGATACGACAAGACGATCGCGATAAAGCGACGTGTTAATCGCCGTTCGCGATCGGCTCTTAGAACGACACTTCGAACTTATTTCGCTTGGAGCTAAGTGCCACCGCTTTCCTATCGTAGTTACTTGGATAAGATCAACGTTCGTAGAAATTCGATCGTAATTCATGAAAACGAACATTTTGAAATGTACTTTATTATATACTTATTATTAACTATAGTTTAGATATATATATATACATATGCACATTCCAAATATATATTTATGTCTATACGTATTTCTATAAATATATAATTTATATAATATATTTTTATTTATTACTAAAATAAATAATGTATGTATAAACATATATATAATAAATAAATAAATAAATATATATATATATATATATATATATATATATGTATGATTCAAGAGATATGGAGATAATGAATTGCATCGTCGCCTCAAGCATTACGACCCTTCTTCTTCCTTTCGGATCTTATAGCGCGCGCGTGCACATGCGCATGCTTTGTCTTTATCCTTTCGACTCTACTACTCTTCTTCTTCTTCGTCTTCTTCGTTTTCTTCCTCTTATTCTTATTATTCTTATTATTCTTATTCTTCGTTCTCTTCAATACGACTCAGAAGACAGGCATCTTCCCTTCGAGCTCCTTCGAGATAATTTAATGAAGACGTTCGACGGGCCGATTAGATCGCGTGACCTTGACTCCGATCGGATATCGCCTCGAGACGACGCTACGATGTGGAACGACGTCCATCAATTTAAAGTCGTTTTACGAACGAGAAGATAGCAAGAAAAAGAAGAAGAAAAAAAAACAAAAACAAAAAAAAAACGAAAAAGAATAAAGAAAGTTTCTTTTTTTTTTTTTTTTTAACTGTTCGTACGACAAAGGGATGAAGGATTAATAGGGTTATCATTTTTTTTCCTCTTCAATGATTATTATCAATGAATGAATTATTCGTGAAAATTATGAATCACATGATAGATTCATTGATAATTCGATTAATTGAATAAAATTTTCATTATATGTATATATCAATCGATAGAAAATTTCATGGGGGTGGGACGGGGGAAGGGGAAGAAAAGAAATCAATTTCAATTATGAGGTAATAAAATGATATGTTGTATAATATTTCGTCGAATAACGTCGTTCGTATAAGACTTTGAATTGCATCTGTATTATCTGAGATTAATTAATTATTCTTCAAGTTTTTTGTCTTTTTTCTCTCTAATTACAAGTACTTCTCTTCTGTCATACAAAATACGTGTTAATAATTTCCCAGAAGAAAAAAAAAAAAGAAAGAAAAGAAAGAAAATAGATTAATTTACAACTTGAATGGAAAATAAATAGAAAAATAAATGATATAGCGTAAAATTAAATATATAATTTTCAATTGTAATTCTGAATTGTATTCGGATAATTATTAATTAATTAACCTTAATTCTTACGTCAATTAGAAGTACTTTTGTTGCAAGAAAAAAAAGTGTTAATAATTATCCTCAAAAAAAAAAAAAAAAAAAAAAAAAAACCAAATAAATAAAGAAAAGAAGATTAATTCATTTACTTAAATGTAAAATAAACGAAGAAAGAAATGATATAGCGTGCATACGAATTAATTATTAATTCAATCAGCATTAATTTTTGTTCTGATTAAAAATATCTTTGTTGTAAAAGCAGTGTTTTAATAAGTTCGTATGAAAAAAAAAAAAAAAAAAAAAAAAAAAAAAAAAAAAAAAGAAGAAGAAAAGAATAGAAAAAATGAAAGAAAAAATAAAACGATAAGTTATGATCAAATAAGTACTTAGTATGCTGCTGAAGTAAACAGAGAAAACAGGTCCATGGCAAGCAGTGGCAGTGGATTTACGCACAAACGGTTAGAGAGACGGTCGCCTCGGGTCACGTAGAATAAGGGCGAAGGGTAAAGGGCAAGGGATAGTTCTATAAATCTATATTATATAACAAATTTGATTTAATATCTCTGATGGCCATTAATGTCATTTCTCTTTCTATATTTGCGATTAGATAGAATCAAATTAGAGAAATGCAATACGATCTATTTTGGATCATTAGATATTAATAAATCGTATTGATCGATTGCATGAATAATTCAATTAAAAAAATGTATCTATATCCTCCTCAAACTTAACAAAATATATATATATATTTTTTTTGTTGTTTATTTTATTTTTTAAATTATTATTATTGATTGATCTGAAGGATTTGTAACATTTTGGATACTTCAAAGGATTATAATAGATCATTCTAAGATTCTTCTAAAAATTGTCTTGATTATTCTAAGAAAAAAAAAAAAGAAAAAAGGAAAAGAGACAATAATAATGAAAAAGAAGAGTAAAAAGAAGACAGAAAAATAAGACGACTAAGACGTAAACGAAGAAGAAGAAGAAGAAGATTTTAATCGTTTCTGTAACATGACGTTTTAATCGAATTTGTGAAAATATTTTCAACTTTCCCTCGATTCTTTTGAATTTGTACATCATATAGAAAGAGAAGAATGATATCGATGTTATACGTTCGTCCCGACGAAAGGTCAAAAACGACGACCGTTTCCACTCTCCTGTCGTTTATCTTCTAGTAGAGGACCCTCGTCCTGCCACTCCAATGGCTCGTATCGCGTTACGAAGATAGAGTCTTGCTGGGGATCCGCCATTATCCGACGTGACATTTCGTGAAAATATGACGGCGATCGTTTCTCGTTACCCACGTCGTCTTCTCTACCTCCTAGAGAGAGTTAATTACCGTTCTCACGATGCGATCATTGCGATTCTTATCGAAACTACGACGGGCGAAGCCATTGAGATCGAAAGATTAAAAAGAGTTATCGAATATTTTTCTTTTCCTTTCTTTTCTTTTTTTTTTTTCTTTTCTTTTCTTTTCTCTTTGTTGTGGTTTGTTTCTTTCTTTTTTTTTTTTTTTTCTTCTCTAACGCCCTTTCGAATCATTCGAAAGCGAAACCCCTTCCCTCCTTTTTTTTCCTCTTCGTTTGCAAAAAAAAAAAAAAAAAAAAGAAGAAAAAAAAAGAAAAAAAGAAAAACAGAATAAAGAAACTGAGCGAAGAAACAAAAGAAGAAAAGAAAAAGAAGAAAACGAAAAAGAAAATAACGAAGAAAGAAAAAAAAAAAGAAAAGATACAAGCCGAGAAGAAACTAACGAGAAGAAAATTAAACGAAGGGATAAAATAATCTATCTGAAAAAAAAAAAAAAAAACAGATAGAAACGTCTCGTATGTCGTGAATCGTAGATTGTTGTGAACTAAATATAGCGTGTTCGTTAATAATGTACATCGTTTAATTAACGTACTGCCAATCATTTCTTTATCGACATTCTTTGTTGACTTGCGAGGAGGCAAATCTCCCCCTTTTAGACAGACACATCCTGTTTCTGATTGCTAAAAGCCCCCTTTTATTCTCCCTTTCGATCGTCGCAAGTTCACGTACCATCGTCATTGTAATTTCCATTGTCAACATTCATCGACAGGTTCATGGTGGTCTTCTAAACGAACGATACCAAAGCATTATTCCCTTTTTGAACTTTGACCAGATTGATACCAGGGTATAAGTAATATCAAGAGAAAAATTAATGCTCAAAAAAGATTAATAAGAAATGAGGGGGAGAGGGACGAGGGGTGGGAGGACGGGTCGAAAGTTCTTGAAAAGCGATAAATCGATCGACATCGTCATTTCTTCGTGATACATTTTTTTCTCTTTTTTCTTCTATCTTTTTTTTTTTTTTTTTTTTTTTTTTGTAGAAATAAATAATAATCTCTTGGATCGTAAAACTCGAAAGTTTTGTGAATGTAACCTATTTCTTTCTTCAAAATTCATTTCATATTTGGCATAAGTAAAATCGTATTAATCCAAATTCAATGTCACTTTATAATATATAATAAAAGATAACAATTCGTTGAAAAGTTAATTAATTCATTTTAATAAAGAGAATTCGAATTAATTCAATTGTCATTATTACGAATAAAAATGTACACTTTTACGTTTCATTTTTATTTGAAAAGTATAAGAAAGAACGATCTTTAATGTATTATCATTGAATACATTGATCATGAATTGAGACGTTCTACCAATTTTCGCTTAGCTATTAGATTGACGATTATCATCTCAAAAGCAGAGTTGATATTAGAAATGACGAGAGGACATATCGACCTACTTGATATATGTACATACGTCACGTATGAATGTATATATACATATATATATAAGTATGTACGTAGATAGATAAATAATACATATAACGAATGTATAGCGTATGCACGTTTCTCTTAAGTATAATAATTAGAATTATTTCTTTTGAAAGGCAATTGCGTGGTAGACGAGATGCGATTAATAACCAAGATACGCAAGGAATTACTCCTAGAGAACATGTCAATTTCAAGCAATCGAAGATATCACAGAAGGATGGAATATTATTTCGACTAGCTTCCATAGTGATGTAGATAGGCAGTATATGTATGTGTGTGTGTATGTGTGTATGTATGGGTATCGAATCAACCTTGAAAAAGTTTCTCGATAATTGCATGGAATCGTCATTACGTACATACGTCTATATGTTACGAGCCTATGTAAAACCCGTTCTAAGAAACTACTTTTTGCCAGAGTACTTATGAATTAATCCAATCTAACATAGACATATAATATATATATATACATATATGTATATATATATAAAGAAAAAAAAATTTATATATATATATATAAATGCATACATGTATGTACGTAAGTAATCATATTATTATTATATAGAATATATATCTAATTCTTTTTCACATGATTTTATTTTAATCGATTTTCAAATGACACGAACTTAGAAAACGAAAGAATTATTTTTTACAAGGTTTCTACATGGTTCCTTTTCATTTTCTTTCTTTTTTTTTTTTTTTGAAGTCTATCTATCGCGCAAATGGAAAATTAGATATATATTATAGTAAAATATATTAATAGTAATAAAATAATTAAAATTATACATAATATATAATATATATATATAAATTGAGTGTACATATTATAATAGCATATAATAATATACAAATATTTTTTTAGTATATATATATGTATATATATATATAATCAAAAAAAAAAAAGAAATTAAATCTTAACACAATTATATTAAATGATATTAAGTATAAGAAAGAATACTTAATCTCGATAATGAATAACGGATGAAGAAATGAATCGAAGGGAGTATTATCCTTTTCGAAATAAAATGAAATTAAAGAGAAGAAGGAAGGATTCCTGTTCGAGATGCTCGTCCGGCAGGATCGTAATGGACGTTCGTAGAAGAACGTGCCACGCCTGAAAACAGTAGGAGAAAATCAGACACACACGCACACTACTCACACTCGCACATACTCATATGCACACGCACTTACGCATACACGCATTTACTCATACGCACACATTTTACACACGTACATAAACACGCACGTACACACATACTTCCGTACACATACACGCATACACATAAATGCAGTGATAAAGTCGACGTACTTGAATAAATATCTCCTCTCTTTATCTTTCCCCCTCTTATTCGTTCAATTTCTTATTACCATTGAATATTCCCTTATATTCGTACAAAAACAGTCCCTTCGATTTCTCGAATATTCCATTTATCTTATAATCAAAGGAAAACTTCATTATTTATCGATCGAAGTATATAGCATGTACGTATAAATGCAATTTATTACTAACTATTATTTATTCACGATTATCGGACTCGTCATTTTACAAAATCCCTGTCATTACTTTACTCTCGTAAATCGACGTTATGATTTAATTTCATCGGACATCTTTGCACATGATTAATCGACAAATTCGACGAGTGCATATCTTGAAAAGCGAAAGAGAGAAAGAATGAAAATGAATGAAAACGAAACAAAAAGAAAAGCAAAAAATAAAAACAAAACATAAAAATTAAGAAATAAGAAAACGATTAAGGAAGAGGAAAGAAAAAGAAGGAGATATAAAGCACAGAAAAAAAAAAGATATAGAAAGAATGAGAGAAAAAAAAACGGAAGTAAAACAAAATAAAAAACCACACGCGCAAAAAATAAAAACAAAACAAAAATCGGGAAATAAGAAGAGGTAATAAAGAAAAGAAAAGATGGAGGAGGTAGAAAGAAAGAAATAAAAAAAAAATCACGAGCGGGGGAGGGAGCGGGGGCAGGGGGAGGGGGAGTAAAGAAGAAAGAGAGAAAGAAAAGAAGTAAATAAACGAATAAAAGCGCAAAAATTAGGAAATAAGAATAAGGCGCGAGGAGGAGAGAAAAAAAAGTAGAATGAAAAGGGAAAGGGATAAAAAATCGAAAAAAGAGAAAAAAAAGATCGAAATGGAAAAGAAGAAAGGAGAGATGAGGAAAGAAAGGAAGAAAAAAAAAAAAAAAAGAAAAAAGAGAGAAAGAACAAGGGGAAAAAAAAACAAAAGGAAAGAAAAAAACACAAAAGAAAAGAGAAAGGGAAAGAACTATTTCGCGTAATTATACTTAGACCGTTATTGGCAATAAAGCCAAACGATATTACCGTAATTATCGTGCGTAAGCAAGAGGAGTACAATTTCGCGAGAGACGTTTGTTAAGAATTTATAGGTGAATCGCAAGACGCGCGACGGATTATGCGTTTTACGATGAGAAAGAAGAAGAATGCATGCAACGGGTGCGTCGCAATATCGTCATCTGGCGTTACAGAGCTATGAGCATAATCGAGAACATATACACGCGCACGCACACACACACACACACATGTATATATATATATATATATATGTATATATTCTATTTTTTTTTCTTATTTTTTTTTTTTTTATTTTTTCTATTATTTTTCTCTTTCTCTTTCTCTCTGCATTAGCCGATCTTCCGTGAGCCATTCCAACGTATTATTAAGCTCTGGACACACACAGATGTTGGTTGCTCTTTCCAGCCTTTATTTATGCCCGCAAGCGGAACGATAAATTTACATAGGACCGAAGACTTCCTCGACGTACGTACGACTCGGGTCGATGTCCTTGCAAGATGCATTAAAAGGATACCTTGACAATATGTACAAGAGAATGCGAGCAACGTTTATCCGATTTAACCATAGGATTTAACCATAGAAAACAAAGGTTTCGATAGATGGGTTTTACGATCCGGAAAGATGGGATAACTCATAAATGTCTTCTCGACGATTCTCTTCTCTTTTTTTCTTTCTTTTTTTCTTTTTTTTATTTTTTGGCTTCTTCTTTTCTCCCCTTTTCTTTCGTTTTATTTTATTTTATTTTATTTTATTTTATTTTATTTTTTCTTTCTTGAAACACGCTCATAATAATGAAATTAAAGGGGAAGAGTTTGACAAGTGTGTAATAGTATTTACTGATTGTTCCATATTCGTATGTTAATTTATTTGTTTGTTCGTTTCTTTATTCTAATGATTATTACTCGATACAAGTAATATGGAATAATAATATGTGAAAGTATTGTAATGTAGATTATATATTTTAAGGAATTAGATATGATCGATCAATAATTTTTATGATCGATTTAAAGTATAACATAAAAGAAATTAAATGCTTTTATTTTAATATCTCAAATGATTCGATTTAAGCAAATTAGAGTAACACAGTAAAAAGATATTAATAAATAACAAATAATATAAATAATAAACAAATAAACGATATATTCGAAACAATAACAATGAAAAAGGGAGAAAAAAAAGAAGAAGATCGATGGTAAAAAAAAAATACGAAGCAAATAATTTCAATATATATAAAAAGAATATTGAGAATAAATCAAAGGATCAAAGGATGAAAGGATGAGAGTGGAAAAGGAAAAAAGAGAGAGAAAACAGAAATGAAAAAGAGAAAGAGTGAGAGAGCGAGAGAGAGAGAGAGAGAGAGAGAGAGAGAGAGAGGAAAGAGGAAAGAGGAAAGAGGAAAAGGAGCACGAGGATCGTCGAGGATGGTGGACTTGGGTAAAAGTTTCGCCGTCGGCTTTGAGAAAATGACGTCGTTAGCCTGGATGGAGAGGAGTAGCCACGGCGAGTAGCGATCCATTCGACAAAAATGGATTGGAGCCCGCCTTCACCAACTGAAGTACTATTCTTTTTGCGTTCATCCATACACCTCCTTCCGTCTTTCTTCTCTCTCTCTCTTTCTCTTTCTCTTTCTCTCTCGTTCTATTCGATGATAGGTAAGGGGAATCGGGAACGACGAGTTTTGTACAACGAGAAAAGTTTCTTAGAGATAGAAATGCGGTTTTATGCGACTTTCGTAACGTCGTACGCGCGGGTCAACCGACTTAATAATTACGCTGCTCTCCTTATACGTGAGGGAAGATAATTGTTTTTGCATAATCGAGATGACTCCGATCTCTTTCTCTCTCTCCCTCTCTTTCTCTCTTCTTCTTCTTCTTTTTCTTTTTTCTTTCTTTCTCTCTTTTTCTCTTCCTGGATTACTTTTAACAGGGGGAGGGAAGAGGAAGGAGGGAAAAAAAGAAATGGACATTTGAATAAAGGTAATCTTCAAAACTTGTTGTTTTTAATTACGTAAATATTGAAGGGCGGAAAATTCGATAATGATTATTTTCATTCTGACGAATAATTTAATCGAATTTTTAAATTTACAATATAAAAATAATGTTTTTCTTTTTTAAACGTCTCAATAAAGATTTTATCGATAGAATTGGATTTTGTTTCTAGGGATTAACTAAAGCGGATAAATTGTTTTATGTAAACGTAAGAAGGAAAAGTAAGTATAAATGATTGAAATGTTGAATCGTTATAATATAATATCGTTATATATATATATATATATCCGTAATATATATATCAAAGTAGTCAAAGTAGTTTTCGTTGTTTCATTCGAAGTATACGATAAACGTTTGTAAAATGCCGCAGGGAATTTGTGTATATCTAAGCGGGTTGATGACTTTGACGCGTGAAATACGATCGTTCTTAGCTAAAACGTTTTTCCTTATATTACGGAATGCATTCGCTTTCTCGTTTTTATTAGAAATGAAAACTATCGTATGAAACGAACAAGAATTATCATTTAGAATAAAAATCTTGTATTTCCATTTTTTGTTATATAACTTAACGAGAGAGAGAGAGAGAGAGAGAGAAAGAGAGAATGCAACCTATGAATTATATTATGCATTAGATCGTAATAGATAGTAAATACGTGAAGTATCTGTAAAGTGTATGTACAATAAAAAGAAATAAAAATAATAATAATAATAATAATGATGATGATGATGATGATGATGATGATGATGATAATGATAATGGTATATTAAAGCTGATTAAATAAAAAAAATCACAATAATAATAATAATAATAATAATAATAATAATAATAATTATAATTAATATATATAAAATTAAATAATTAATTTTAATATATATATATATATATATGTATAATAATTTCCAATAATATTTATTTATATAATTAAAATATATTAAATAATAAAATAGGGATATCTATACATACACATACACACATATTATATACAGACAAATAGTTATATAAATTTTTATAAATTTTTCTCTATTCTGTAGAAAGTAAAAACCATCATTATCGAAAGTTCACAGATAAAAGTGAAGACAATTAAAGAAAAGTAATTTCTTTTCTTCTTCTTCTTCTTCTTCTTCTTCCTTTATTCAATTTTCTTCCTTAATTCTTGTTCTTTTTTTCTTCTTCTTCTTCTTCTTCATCTCTTTGAGTTTTAAACATTAAAAAAAAATTCTTCCTCGTGCACGAGGAACTAACAACCGAGATAAACGATGGCAAGGAAAGTGGGAGATACGTTTTATTCCAATGTAAAGGAAAAGGACTATATACCATCAGGCACAGCACATAGTAAACGGAAATTGAATCGATCTATCGGTGTATCTCGTTCAAACGATCGGAAGGTCCTCGACGGCATAAATGATCGATTACGTGCAAGAAAAGTTTTCAGCCGGCACACGACCGCTAAATACTAAATTACAGGCTTAGGAGAGACTTCGAAGAAGAAGAAGAAGAAGAAGAAGAAGAAGAAGAAGAAGAATAAGAAGAAATCGTTGTCTTGGCAGTTTCGCAGCCGCAAAACCCGACCGCGTCCACGTACGAAATTATCGACGCTTATGATCGGGCCGCGAGCAGAACACGGGGCTGAGGGTTGGAGGGAGGAGGAGGAGGAGGATTAAGGACGAGAGGGAGAATAAGTAAGAAGACGGTGGAGGAGGAGAGGGGGAAGGGGGGGCCGACTTGTGGCCGCCAATCAGAAATCGTTTTCTAACCGACAATGAAAGTGTTCCGACGAATAAAGCATTTTCGCGTGAAAACTCAACTCGCCATGAAGATCTCTCACTATGGCGAGAAGGTCGATTGCATACGATTAACCTCCATTCCGTGTTCTTTCGATAAAGAGAGCCACTTCTATGCAAATTTAAATCGATCACGATCTTTCTCTCTCTCTCTCTCTCTCTCTCTTTCTCTCTTTCTCTATCTATCTATCTATCTATCTATCTATCTCTTTCTTACTCTCTGTCTCGTTGCTCCCTCTGTCCTCGTTCTCTCATAAACTCTTGACAATCAAAGATTCATGAAAAATTCGAAAGGAAAATTTTCAAACACGATTCGTCGCGTTCCCTGTCACGCGATTTTTCTTTTTTTCATTCGTTCTTTTTTGTTCTTCTTTCTTTCTTTCTTTCTTTCTTTCTTTCTTTCTTTTTTCTTTCATTCTCACCCCCCTCCCCCTGCCCCTATAATCTATCAATCTCTACACACGTCCATTCGTTAAAGTCTGTAATGTAAAATATTGTAATATTGTATAATAATTAAATGATAAATTTATTGTTTATCATCATGATTTATTTATATAATGGATCAAAAATTTAATTCTTCATTGATAAATTTCACGCATACGATCGACATTATTTATTATATTATATCATTTTAATGATATACGCTCGATATATCGAAGAAGTTTTGAAGAGAATATTGAAAAGAAAAAAAAGGAAAGCGAAAAGAAAATAAAGAAGAGAAAAAAAAAGGAAAAGAAAAAGAAAAGAAGGAAGGAAATCAAAGAAGAAAGGAATAAAAAAAAAAAAAAAAAAAAAGAATAATTCCATAGGATATTTTAGCGAAAGGTAAAAGGTTGTGCGGTCGGTCCCATGGGACCAAACGAACGTTCTCGTGGGAACTCCTCCTCCCGCTCCCCTTTTCCCGTCTTGGAAAATTGAATGGTACGAAGCGGATGAATACAGGCGATCGTTAAGCAGCCAAGCAGAGTCCAAGTTCTTTGGAAGTCGACCGGTGAAACCGGTGAGCCTTCGATAAGTGCATCGATAACGACCGACCGAAGGACCACGCTTCGACTATTACATATTTCAACGATTTATCGCCTCTAGGCATTCTCTTTAGATCGTTACGCTACGAGAGAACGCTTTGTTCCTTTCCACCTGAGGATACGACAAGTGTAACCGATATGCCTATAGTTTATCCGTATTTCTTTTTTCTTTTTCCCTTCTTTTCATTTTTTTTCTTCCTACCCCACAACCCCCTCCCCCCCCTCCCCCCCCCTCTCAACCCCACCCCAACCCCCTTTCTTTTTCTTTCTTTTATCCTTTCTTTCCTCTCAAACATTTTTCAAACGTCAAAAATGTTCCCTTAAAATTTATTTTACGTTCCATTCCATCTCATCCTCTAAACGTGTATATATATATATATATATACCATAATACTATGGATATTGTTAGTATAATCATAATTATTGTTATTGTTTTTATAAACTCACAGATAAATATTATATTATCATCAATATAATCGTAATTATAATGACGATGATGATAATAATAATTTTTTATAAATACGCAAACGTTACTATTATCGTCATTATCATAATTATTATTATCATCATTATCACTGTTATTATTATTATTATTATTACGTAATAATAATTGCAATTATGTAATCTAATAATATCAAAATATATAATAGTTCGATAAAGGTAGACGAGTCAATAGAGTATCAAATTAATATCAAATAGTATGTATTTTCTTTGAAATATCTACAATCGTTCGAACGCACAGAGAAAGTTATTGTAGTTGTCGATAGTTAAATACATTAACCCTCGACCGCTCGATTCTAATTATTATTCTCTCGCGTAAGATACGTATTATCGAATTAATAACACGAATATATTGAACATATCGTACCGTTTCTCATCCGTGTCTGTGAAACTTGCTAGCTTTTATGCGTCTAGAAAGTATTCTTACAAATGTAAATCTCTTTATAATGAAAAAGAAAAAGAA
>NC_062210.1:1170000-1180000 GCF_912470025.1 Vespa velutina
TACGTACGTACATATGTACGTATCTAACTATATATGTAAGTACGTACATACGTACATATGTACGTATGTAGATAGAGTATATATATATATATAATATATATACACATATGAATATATATATATATATATATATATATCGGCACGAGTGCTGCGAGCAGTGCACGTTCTGAGTGCACGTTCTGAGTGCATGCCAGAAACTATCATGCATATTCATACGTGGGACGAACGCGCATTACGCTTCTAATTGAATATAACAGCAAACTCGAAAAGAATTCCTCTCGATTTTCTTCTACCTAATATATTATTTTTAAAAGTATCATCTCAACGTTAAACTAAATTACTCCATAAGCAGCACCACCGAGAGAGTTTATAACACACGGTAATTACTTGGCAATTAGGGGAACGAGATGCGAATGGATATCGTGTCTTATATAAATATCGTTTAGGTGTACTCTCTCTCTCTCTCTCTCTCTCTCTCCCTCTCTCTCCCTCTCTCTCTCTCTCTCTATTTCTTTCTCTTTCTTTCTATTTCTCTTTCTCTCTCTGATACGCGCTTTTCAGTGTTAATATTACCGCTAAGAGATATTTATGTGCTGGTCGTACTTTCGTTACTCCGACCGACACTATGCTATTAGAATCGCATTAGACAAGCTCAACTGAGTTTAAAGGTAGCACCATTGCGAGAACGGGTCGTAACTTCTAATGAATCAAATGAATATTTTTTTCAACATTTCGCGATTAGAACGATTTCTTAATTGTTTACTATCTCTTTCTCTTTCTTTTTCTCTCTCTCTCTTTCTCTCTCTCTCTCTCTTTCTCTCTCTCTCTCTCTTTCTCTCTCTCTCTCTCTCTATCTGTTTCTTCCACGATCCACATTGATTTACGATTTTCTTGCGATTTATTTATTTATGGGAAATTGCCTCTATCCCTGTTGCAATGAGTTAATACGCAATCGTTTAGAAAATTTCTCGATTGAAGTCAAAAATAATATATATGAATAAGGACTATTCATTATTCGAAGTACGTTTTCTGCTCGGACAGAAATTAGACACGTAAATATGTCATAAGGAATATAAATTTGAGTATTACATTTTAAAGGTATATGTTTGTCTCTCAAATAATAAAAATAAGGTTTAGATATGATTTAATGGACAGAGGCAATTTGCAAATTCATAAAAGTAATAAAATATCGCGTTATATATTTCTCATAATATATTGAGATCATTAAAAAAAAAAAAAAAAAAGGAAGAAAAAGGAAACAAACCGAGCATTCAAAGAACCAATAATAATTGTTTCAAAGCGTATGCGCCAATGTATTTGAATAAATGACACATCAAAATAAAAAAAAAAAAAAAAAAAAAAAAAAAAAAAAAAAAAAAAAGAAAAAAAAAAGAAAAAATAAAAATAAACTTATACAAGAAATAAATAAAGAAAGAAAGAAAAAAAGAAAGAAACAAGAACAAAATGTGTTTCTAAATATTAGAAACACGAGAAATGATTATAATCCCATGGAAATAAAAATTTGACCGACGGTGTATTTGATAATAACGTGACCTTTTTTAATAAGTCACGATCTATTTAGACAAGGTCGCACACATTGTAGAATCAAAATGCAATAATATAGAAAATAAACCATGACCAATGTAAAATATCCGTAGAAAGATAGATAAGTAATCCTGCGGCAAAAGGATCTTCCTATGAACGGAAAGAACTCAAGACTCCCCCTCCCCCATCCCTCCCAACTCCGATGTAATAGTGTCCAGGGTTCGTATAAATCACATGTCGGTACTTATGCGTTCGTTCATTAGTCTCTTTCCGGTGGTGAGCTTCGCGCATGATTATCTTTGCGATTAATCTGAACCCAACTCTCGTCGAAACGAATGTCTCTTTCACCATTTCCTTCCTTCCTTCCTTCCTTCCTTCCTTCCTTCTCTCGTAACGCATCTTATTTATCTTTTTCTCTCTTTGTTGTCTTTTTCCTTCTCTTATTTTTATTTTCTTCTTTTTCTTTTTGTTTTTTTTTTTTCTTCTATTTTACTTCCCATTTACTTACTATCTTCCTCTTATACGTAGTCTGGGGCTATCATTCTCTATCTCTCTCTCTCTCTCTCTGTCTGTCTATTTCTGTCTATCTATCTGACTCTGTCTATTTTTATTTCTATTTCTATTTCTATTTCTCTTTCGTCGAATGAAACGAACGACAACGTTTCTCAAATGCATTTTCCCATAATGAGAAATCCATTTAATGTCACTTCCGGGGAGTTCCATATCGATGGATAATCGATCTGCGATACTTTCGAATGTTTCTCAAACATCCACACATAGAGTAACACATATATGTATGTATGTATGTATACATGAATACATACAAAGATTATGTAGAGAGCTCTTCTTGAACGATTCTCATACTATTTTATTTATAAGGAGTCCACTACTCTCTACCACCCCCACCCACCCGATGGATTACGATCGGAACGATTAGTTTCAACCAAATTGGGTAAAAGGATCTTATTACTCCTCTAATCATTTCTAAAGTATAACGGATTCGTTTTAATCCGATCGAAAAGATCCGAACTAATCAACTGAAAAATGTTTTACATGGATACAGGTACGCGTTTATATTATTTTAATCGTTATGATTAGGACCAACTCTCTCTCTCTTTCTCTCTCTCTCTCTCTCTCTCTCTTTCTTTCTATTTTCGCGCAAACGCGTATAATACGTGTATGTTTGTTGTAACGTTTAAACAGACGAGAATGGAGAACATTTTTCCACGATTTTTATTCGAGATTTAAACGAGAGAAATATGCATTATTATACCTCAACGATAATAATTACTCCTAATCATACAAATTAATGAGATATTCTTTGGCGTTTAATATCTATATCAGTGATATCAATGAAGATTATATTAAATAGATTAATTTCTTATTGTTTCATTGCGTGAGAATGTGAGGAAGAGGAAATAGTTATCTTAAAAAAAAAAAAAAAAAAAAAAAAAAAACAAGAAAATAAATAAAGAAGAAAAAAGAAATAGCAAAAGAATGAAAAAGAAAATATAAAAGAGACTGAAATTAATAGATTGATCTCATTGTTATTACGTGAGAAAGAAAGAGTGAGAGAGAGAGAGAGAGAGGCAGGAAATAATAATTTAAAAAAAGAAGAAACAGTAAAAGAAAAGAATAAAAAAGATTGAGATTAATAGATTAATCTTATATTGTTGAATGAAAAGAGAGAGAGGGAGGGAGATGAAATAAAAATCGTAAAAAAAAATAGAAGAAGGAAAAGAAATCGAGAGAAAAAAAAATGATAAAAGAAAGCAAAAAACTTCGTAAAACACACGATAATCAAAGTCATTCGCTCACTCGCTCACTCATTCACTCATTTATTTACTTACTTATTTACATACTTACATACTTGATCACTATATAAATTCAATTTCTATAGTAAAAGAACATATTGACTCTCGAGGAATAGCCGACGCGACGATCGGTCTAACATCCTTTGATAAAGTAAGAATAAGGGAGGTGTGGATTAGAAATAGGGAGAAAGAGAGAGAGAGAGAGAGAGAGAGAGAGGAAGATGAAGAAGAGGAGAAAGAGAAAGAGGACGAAGAGGAAGAGGAGTAAAAAGAGTAGAAGTAGAAGGGGTTGAGGCCAGAAAGAGAGAGAGAGTATCTGGGAGGAATAAAGAGGGATGGTAACACTAGGACTCGTGGCTTCTCACAGATTTATCATCGCCTCGAGCAATGGGACTCCTGGGTGAGAGCGTCCATTCAATTGCCGTTGCCAGGTTATTCGTCTCTCGTTAATCCCGTCCGTATCGTTTGTTACCTCTTAACTCTGCGATCCACGGACAATTATTCGCGTGGTATTACGACTTCGGCCACCATCTTAACTCGATATACCAGCTTACCATTGGCTTGCTTACTTATATATATATATATATATATACACGATGTTATTAAATCGATGAATGCCATGAGATCATCGTCATTCACCTTCATTCTATTTCACCTTATTCCTTCATCATATTCTTCATCTAATTGTTGTTGTTGTTATTATTATTAGAGTTAAGATCGAACGCGACATAAATACGGAACGAATATTACGATCAATATTTTTCTTTTTTTTTTTTTTTCCTCTCTCTTTCTTTCTTTCTTTCAACAATCGTTCACAATATTAAATGGATATAATTTAGAAATGATAACATTTGATTATACGTATACAATGTACGTTCTAAATGATATAAAAATATTTATGTAGAATATATTTATGTATGTATGTATTGTTGAATAAATACATGGACGTTAAGCTAATTATGCTATAACCCTAAATGTTAAATAAAGAAGGGATGATAGTTTTATTTATTCTATTCGTTGGTTTTTTATCGAACTTACTCAGAGATTCTCTCTCTCTCTCTCTCTCTCTCTCTCTCTCTCTCTTTCTTTCTCTCTATGTAAAACATCGTACATTCCTTCTTATAAAAGCTTCGTTACTTCGTTAGAATATCTAACGTCCTTACCAAAGCCATATGTATTCGAGTAAGTTATGTATATATGTATATGTATGTTGTCCAACGATACAGCATTATCCTCGCTTCATCGGACGTCAAAGACGTTAATTGAATTCCAGGAGGGATTTCAACGTGCGAAAATTTCCTGCTTGTAGAAACTTTCTTTTTCTTTCCTTCTTTTTTTTTTTTGTCTAATTTTTTTTCTTTTTTTTTTTTTATCTTTTCCTTTCTTCTCTTTTCTCTCTTCTTCTTTCTCTCTCTCTCTCTCTCTCTCTCTCTCTCTTTCATAGAGTACACGTAGTACACGTAACAACGTTTATATAGTTATGTAGTTATACATATCCTAAGACGAACTGAGAATAGATATCTTATAGAAAAACTGGTTTCATGGATTCTTCTCTCATTACTATCTATGTATAGGTATATATATATATATATATATATATATATATAAATATGTAGATGCATACATCGAACGTTCCAAGCTTCCGACTATCGCGGAGCCGCTTCTAGGTGCTTGACAATTTAAGCTGCTTAGCCGTAACGCGCTAGACCTAATGCTAAGAATAACTGCCGTTGGATTAACACGTTAACTGCCGAGTAAAGCCTCTTTTACATGACTCTCTATCTCTCTCTCTCTCTCTCTCTCTCTCTCTCTCTCTCTCTCTCTCTCTGTCTCTCTCTCTGTCTCTCTCTCTTTCTGTCTCTTAATCTCTCACACTTTGCTATCAGACAGAACAGAAAGAAAATTTGTTGCCGTTCGATTGCAAACGAATTTTCTTTCTCGAACGATATGTAATCGAACTAAACGTTCTTACGCTTTTAACGAGGTAACAAAGTTAAATGCGATCTATCTATCTATATATATATATATGTATAGATAGATATATATATATATATAGATATATATATATATATATCTGTTTCTCTTTATCTTTTCTCTCTAATATATTTCTAATGACGTCCAATTAGGATTTCTCTTTTTACAAATGGATTCGTAAAAGGTCATTCATTCATTTTTTCAATGAATTAATAAATGTCAAAAGAATTAGTTTGTAAGTTTGTTACTTTTAATCTCTCGATGAAAAACACGTAAAAGAAAGAAAAAAAGAAAGGAAATAAAATAAAAGTAAAATAAGATAAAAGATCGAATTGTTATTTTAAGAAATTCTATCGATGAGAATTATTATCATTTCTTATTAGTAATTTCTCGAGAGGGGAAAAAAAAGAAGAAGAAGAAGAAGAAGAAGAAAAGATAATAAATAAAATGAAATAAGATAAAATAAAATAAAAGATCGAATTTCTCTTGAAGAATGAACTATTATCAAAAATCTTTATTAAGCACCACCACCTATCTTTATCTTCCTCATCGATAGAAAATCTTCCTCTTTACTTCGTCAGGTTTGTCCTCTTGGACGAACTTTGAACTATGAGAGAAGACCCTTCCTTCTCTCTCTCTCTCTCTCTCTCTCTCTCTCTTTCTTTTTCTTACTAACTCTCGATAGTGAAGTAACTGTACAGGTCATCAGACAATTTTCATTCTTTTGTCCTACGATACACGAACGATGCTCCTTCACGACGTAGAAGAACGTTTTCTACAACGAGTGGAAATCGATTGTATATAGCAGCTCTTATCCTATAGTAAAGATCGAGAGAGAGAGAGAGAGAGAAAAGATAAAAAAAAAAATAAAAGAATAAAAAAAAAAAATTATTATCTTCCAAACGAATTAAAAAAAGGATGAAAAAATGATAAAACAAATTATTATCGTACAAATGAATTAAAAAGAATTAAAAAAATATATTACAGTACAAACGAGTTTAAAAAAGAAAATAAATAAAACAGAATTATTATAGTACAAATGAGTTAAAAAGTAATAACAAACAAAAATTAAATAAAAGAAAGAAGAAAGAAAGTAAAAGTTAAATAAGATCTAAATATGAAAAACTTATATCATTGAATATCGATAATTCATATACACGTTTAGAAACGTATTAACAAACGTGTGTTGTCGTCGTTACGACTCGATGAACATCGAACATAATCTCGAGTTTCTCATGTTTGAAAGTGACAAACGCTAGCTAATTAATCCCCTCGTAAATTTTTCCTACTATCGAAATGTACACACATATACCCATATATATTTATCTACAGATACATACATACATATATATATATATATATATATATATATATATATATACAATAGCTCGATATATATACTATAGTCTACAATGTGGTGTGACAAGACGATAGGAACGCCATTGGTGGTCTTAGAAAATATCGTATCACTCGCGGAACGATAGTGGCGTTGCCATAATTAATCGCCCCCTCGTTAGCCGTACGTAATCACGAGCTGTACGTTCGCTTTTTCACGAGGGACTCGTTCAATAAGAGAGAGAGAGAGAGAGAGAAAGAGAGAAAAGGACGGAATATACTTTGTTGTTAAAAGCATTGAATTCCAATTAGATTTTACACTAATATTGAATGTACTCATTTAATAGCTTTCATAACTTCCCTTTTTTGTATTTGTATTTTTTTTTTTATTTTTTTAATTAAAAGACACAAAAAAAATTTTATATTATCACTTTTATATTTGACTTAGCTTTTCACTTATGTAATTGTATTTTTAAGCTTTCGAACGATCGACGATAAAAATTTTTCTACGATGTTTTAAATAAATTAAAAACATAATTGTGTAGAAAAATTAAGTCAAGGATTAACTTATTTTAATGAAAAGAGAAGAAAAAAAAATATATATATATATATATATATGTACTATGTAGTTTAAGAGATAATGATCGAAGGTAATAAATCTCTCTTTGCGATTACGAACGTCTAGTAATAATCTTCGAATAACTTTTTTTCTCTTTTTTCAGATAAAACATACATCGTTGTTATAATCTTTCTTTTTTTTTTTTAGAAACATACTAGATTTCATTCTTACTACGAATAAATTCTAATAAAACTATGCTCTTGATCTTACAAATGTATGACAATAAAAATCTCGACGACGTTTTAAATTGATTTCTTTTGAATGAAAAAAAAAAAAAAAAAAAAAAAAAAAAAAAATCCCCCAAAAAATTTAGTCTTAAGATAATAATAAAAATTAATAAATATCTCTTTCAATCAAAACTTCTTGCTACGAATTATACTTTTTACTTGTTTAATTTTCTAAATGTAACAAAAAGAGGAAACAACGAGAACGATGAAACGACGATAAAAACAGCAAACACGACGATGACGACGCATCTTTAAAAAAAAAAATTACTTCACGTAAATTTGCTGAATGAACTCGCGGAATGAATGAATGAAAGAAAAAAAAAAAAAAAAAAAAAAAAAAAGAAAAAAACGAAGAAAAGAAAAATCAAAAATCAAAAAAGAAAAGAAAAGAAAAGAATAGGAAGGGAAGAAAAAAAGCAAGAAGAGAGAAAAAAAAAATGAAAGTAATCAATTTCTTGCAATCATCTACGAATAATTCAAGGAAATTCGAAATAACAACGAAAATTATAATACAAGGTATGATCATACTTAAGTACGTACCTATAAGATCGTACAGGTGGTTAACGATATCCAAGGAAAGACTATCGATTTTCAAGATAAGACGTTGACTGACGAGAAGACGTCTTTTACGTAGGTAAGTTCCATCGACGATTACCGGTGAATGGCCGATTCGTCGCGGTCGTACTGTCTTTTTCTCTCTCTCTCTCTCTCTCTCTCTTTCTCTCCCTGTCTTTCTCACACTGCGTGAGAGTAAGAAGGAAAAGGTCGTTGGAAAACGATTTGTAAGCGACGTCTACTTGCTCGATTCGTATCACTCTGTGTCGTTGCTTGACAATTTTACCGAATCGAAATGTCTTCTAAAGGACGTTGATTTAACCCTTTTGAACTACAATTAATTTTCCTCGGTTGATTCTTGATAAATTTTCATTGAAAAATTTTAATACCCATCGATAACGAGTATATAAATATTTATATATAAACGGGCATGTCAATTCAATTATTTCATATGAAAAATTTTGCAGGAAGAAAAGGAAATGAAGAAAAGAAGAAAAGAAAAAAAGAAAGAAAAAAAACGTCTTCTCCCCCTAAATAATTTATTATTCTCCCTTAATATCTTCCCTCTTAACGATTTGTTTCTCTCTGATCAATGTATATATACATGACCGACGACTAATCAATTATTTCTTTTCCTTTCTTTTTTCTTTTCTTCTTTCTTCTTTCTTCTTTCTCAAAATCCTCCAAACATATCTCCTTCATTTTTATCCACGAATTAAATTCAATCTAAATTTCTTTTACTCTTGAAATCTCGTACGAAATACGTTCGCACGCGTGAATGAAAAGCAAAAAAAAAAAAGAAAAAGAAGAAAAAAACGTAAATAAATAGAAAAGAAAAAAAAAAGAATGCAGGAGAAACATTAAAATATTCGTCAAATATTTTCTCAATTTTTACGTCGAAATATATATTTCGTAGTGGAAGGATTATAAAAGCATTAGATGGAAAGGACATTTGAAATTACGGAAGCAAGAAACTTCTAAGTCGCGTCCTCCTTTCGTCGAGCGACTCTATTATCCTGTTATCGGTTAGTGGCTTATCGTCGATCACGTCGATTATCTGTACTCGCACGGTAAAACGTGATTTATTAAGCTTAGCTTTCTGCTCCGCATGCTCACTGACCTGCCTCGTTATCCTTATCAGTGAAAGAATATCGTTTATCCGCGAGCCTATGAGAGACTTCCTGTTAAACGGCAAACTGGCTGCTACGTCATTTCTCGTGTATCGAAAACTTCGTCTTGTCTCGAGAATTTTCAGATATATCTATAAACATACGCACGACCCGAAACGTGTTTCAATGCGATAAGGAATGAGAGAAAGAGAAAAAGAGAGAAAGAGAGAGAGAGAAAGAGAGAGAGAGGGAAAGAGAGAGAGATGATATCTCAATCATATACGATATATACGATACATGAACGTGATCGTTTCTATCGATCAATCAAATTGTATTTCTAATTGGATTGATTCATAAATAATTTTGTGATATCGGATAAATTTGTGTATGTGTGTATGTCTGTGCATATATATATATGTAATATTTATTACAATATTTATTATAATATTTATTATATATATATATATATATACGAATTAATTATCTGATAATTCTATATATAATTCGTCGATAAGAATTATTATTTTAATTACGATAATACAATAGTATGCCATCATGCTTTTAATTTAATTTAATTTTTTTTTTCTCATTCTTTCTTTCTTTCTTTCTTTCATTTACGTACTCCATATGAGAATAAGAACGTATCAGGTTTTGAACTTACTCAGAATAAAAACGATGAAAAATTACCGTCGAAAGAATTTCTTCTGATTGATATATAAATATCATAAATGCCATAATAAACGTCATATATAAATTACATTACTATAAATACTATTATACTTTTGTTTACTAAGTATATAATATATAATAATATATGTATAT
>NC_062210.1:1185000-1190000 GCF_912470025.1 Vespa velutina
TCCCTCTCTCTCTCTCTCTCTCTTTCTCTCTCTGTCTCGAACATAGCGTGTGTCTTGGACTCGTCGTTCGTTTCATGAGATTTCCGTTGGCGGACCACCTAGTCGAATAGAAAACCACACCGAGAGAGTCAGTCCCATCATACTCTTACTACCTGAAGAGAGCTCCGATGACTAATGGATCTAGTTGGCGAAGAGCGTACGCGCCTACTTCCATAAATATTCAATCGCAAGAAAAAACGAATAATCTAAGATGGTAAAATAACTCATACCATTTACAAAACAACGACCTGATTTATCCTAATTACATATGATAAATAATCATTTACAACTAATTTAACAAATATTAATCATAACTCTGGAAATATTATAACACGTTTACTAAGCAAACTACAAATGATTATGATAATATCTCAATTTGTCATATATATATATATATATATATATATATATATATATATATATATATGTGTATGTATATAATTTATGATAGATAATTAATTTGTTTATATAACTTTAATTTAATTATCTGATAAATAATATAATTTTTTAAATAATTTCAATAAATATTAAGTATAATGCGTGAAATATTATATATATATATATGTTTTCTAAACGAATTATCAAACGATTATGATACTATGTACAACATGTTAATATGATAGACAATTTTTAATAAATAATTAAATTGTTTACAAATCTTTAAATTAATTATCTAATAAATAATATTAACTCTTACTACTTTAACGAATATTAATTATTATTTCTTCTAAGAATATTATAAAATATTTTTCGTTAAACACAATAATAAAATGATTAATAATATTTCTAATAAATTAATAATAGATGATATTATTTATTGGATAATTAAATAAAAAAAAATTATGTATATATATATATATATATATATAAACAATTTAAATAATAAGTCAATTATACGTTTAAAAATTTATCCATATTATTGTCAATTTAAAATACGTAATATACGTTCATTTAGAATTTTCTATAACAATACATATTATAATATTCTTAAAGAAATAACGATTGATATCACGTTTCTAATCGAATCTAATGTATATTCGATAAATATTTGTTTCTGAACGATGAGTCTAATAATTTTCAACAATTTCAAATAAGAAACTAACTCGCTATTATTGCGATGAAAGCCGATCTATGAATGAACTTTGAAGAATCATGGTCAAAGAGGAGATACGAGTTACGAGGACTTCCGGAGGTTCTTTTATCTTGATTCCTTCATTCCGATCTTGGTTTCTACTCGTGCCATCTCTCTCTCTCTCTCTCTCTCTCTATTTCTCTTTCTCTCTTTCTCTGAAGAAGTATCAAGAAGTCGGTAAGAGAAATAAAACGTCGTCGGGAAAGATCGTCTCTTCGGATGGCACGATAATCATCGTTCGCGAGCGGTAGACGCTGCCGGACAAGAGAGAACGCGATTCCAGTTCTTGCATTTCTCCGAGCTGGAAGGAACGACGAAGACGACGAAGACGACGAAGACGACGAAAAAGAAGAAGAAGAAGAAAAGGAGGAGGTCGAGCTCGGATATCCAAGCTAGACCGTAAATCCCTCCTCCTTGGGTTATTATACCGTACCGGTAACAAGTAAAGATCAAAAATCTCTCAAAGATCAAATTATCCAAGTTATTATATGTAATTATATCGAGATAATACGATATTAAATGGATTTTTATGAAAAATCAAATGGTTTTAATAATTTTGACATGCTGATTATGAAATAATGATGTAATTTGATTTGATTTGATTTGATAATATAAGATAAATATGACAAATAGGTGACGAGGAATGATTTAAAATTAAATCTCTCTTAAAGCATAAATTATTTATAATTATTTCGTACAATTGTATCGAGATAATACGATATTATGATTGATTGTTATTAGTATTAGTTGTAACGTGAATTTTGTCTTTGATTTTTACATAAATCTAAATATGCATGATAAAGCGATAAGATTTTAATACATTGCGTGACAATTTTTTATGTCAATCTTTAAAAATTTTATTAATAATATTTTGTTTTTTTTAATACTTCGCATGACAATTATTTTGGTTTTTTTAACATCCAAATACTTTGCTGCATGCTGATTATGAAAATAAAGTTTTATTCTGACTTAATGTGATAACACTAACATAAATATTATATATATATATATATAACAAAATGATATCTCATGTAGGATGATAACGAAAAAATAATCAATATCTTATATTTTTAACGATAAAAAAAAAACAAAAAAGGAAAAATTAAGGACCAAATCGTACGAAAAAATCAATATTCCTTCGATTGAATTCATCTCAGAGCGTACGAACGAACGGTTGTTTTACATGGGAAAAAAAAATGAAGAAAGAAAAAAGGAAAACAAAAAATGAATAAAAGAAATTACCAAAAAAAAAAAAAAAATCGGATAAAAAAGTCATTGCGACGAAATGAAAGCTTAGTGGGAGGGAAGGGGAGGAGGACGGGAGGGTATAGGGGAGGAGGGTGAGGGAAGAATTTAACAAAGTCAAAGAATAATGATAGAAACGGACATGGACATCCGGAACACACGCCTTTTCCAAGAACTGGAAAGCTGCTCCTCCGAGGAAGGAATGAAGGAATAAGATGAATAAAAAGAAATAGGAAGAGAGATAGATATAGAGAATGACAGACAGAGAATGATAGACAGAGAAAGACAGATAGACAGACAGAGAGAAAGAGAGAGAGAATTACTGGAGGATGCACATCGGAAGATCGACGTGTCCTCGAGGCACCGGGTCGCGTGGCCTTCGACGTGCTCAGAATCATAAAATACTATTCGATTCCGACTATACGAGGAACTCTTCTCATCTTCTTGAAAAGATCAGAATGATAAAGGAAGAAGAGGGAGAAAAAAAGAAACGAAAACGAAAGAAAGGAAAGAAAAAAGAAAAGAAGCAAAAGAAAAACAAAAAAAAAAGGAAACAACATTCCTATGATCCTGTACGATAACGTTCTATCATTTCTCCGATTGAATGTTCACCCTCACCCCAACAGTCCCCCCTCCCTCCCCATAATTCTCTCCCCTTAAACTAGGCACCTCTCCATCCTATCTTCTTCTTAGTTTTTCATTTAAAATTCAACTTCGTTTCCTCGAAATGACAGGGAACGCGCGCGTTCGACTTTCGCGTTTTACTCGAATCGTTTCTAACAGGCAATACAATCGTTCTACATACATTGACTGACGTTGAAAGTGAAACGACGACGCGCTGTTTCTCTCCTCTCGTCGTGTACGCTATAAGATGAAATGCGTTTATAATCACTGTTCTTTTTTTTTTTTTTTGTTTTATTTTATTTTCTTTTTTTTTCTTTTCTTCCTCTGTTTTTTTCCTCTTGAATTTAATAATCCTTCATTTTGTTTTATAAAATAAAAACGTTCATTGAAAAAATATAGATTTATAATATCCTTAGACATCTTTGATTGCTAACATTTGTCATCTCTATAAATCGTTTATAATCATTTTTCGTTTCATTCTGAATTGGATCAATGTATTTGATCCAATGAAAGATGTAGAAAAATCAAAGAAAAGAAGAAAAAAAAAAATATATATATATATATATATAAATAAATAAATAAATAACAGACAATCGCGAATGTTTTTCCTTCTTTTTTTTCTTTTTTTCGTTTTGTTTGTTTTCAAAGCCCATTCGACTCTTGCACTTAATAAACGTCTATTTTATAATTCATAAAAAAAAAATGTTCATTGTAAAATTTAAATTTAATTTAATATTATTAATTTAAAATTAAATTTAATATTCTCACCTACGATAATTATCATTATCATTTCTAGATCGTTATATGGATCGTTATAATCTATATAAATATAAATATAAATATAAATATAAATATAAATAATAAGAATTAAATCTCGGAAGATAAAGAAATGAGAAACTTACGTTGGGATCATTTCGAGACGACAGTTATACAGATGAACGTAATTTTCTTATAGTATTCTCCCTTGTCTCATGGGATTTATCGAAACGCGGCGTGGCCGGATCGACGCGAATCGATACTTCCTGTCGATCGAACATCGGCAATACGAAGATCATACAATATTTATGGATCCTTCCAGTATCTCTCTCTCTCTCTCTCTCTCTCTCTCTCTCTCTCTCTTTCTCTTTTTCTACTCGAGCATTACGGCGTAGTTCGTGTAATGAAGCGTAGAAAACCCGCTGGCTAGTTTTTACTTAGACTCAACGAGAGGAACTCCGGACTCCGAGAGGAACTTGACGATCCTTTTTATAAACGTCGCAATCCAACGTTGCCCTCTCGTGCCGCAAAATGATCCCTCTTGTTTACAAATTGATCTTATATCCAACGAATATATGTATGTTTATCGATCCAACGTAAACGTACTATTTGTCAATATATAATAATAATCGATTATTATTTGGAATTTTATGCCGAGCAAAAGGAAAGAAAAAGATATTTTGTTTCTTTCTTTTACGTATCCTGTTTTTTTTTTTTCTTTGTTTTTTTCATATATATGACGAAAATCAAATCGATGAAGTTGAAGAAAAACAAAAAAAAAAGAAAAGAAAAGAAAAGAAAAATATAATCTAAAATAATCGAATAACGAGCATCGGTGCTCGAAGTTACACAATCGATCCTATCGAGTTAGTTCGATATGAATCTTGTTATAGTTTCGCACGTGTTCCTGAATTACGGGATCGAGACACGTACGTGGGCGTCGACATTTTTTCAGATTCGCCCTTCTCTCACTGACAAAATACGAGCAAAGTCACTCTATGGCTGTTCTGATAAATGCGAATCGAAATCGAATCGAATAAGAACTACAGAGCGCGTGATAACTCAAGTTAGCTTCGTTAAACACGAATGTACGTAGTGTCGTACGACGAAATGGTCCGCTACCGTGTCGATTTGGTTACCATTAAGTTTTCCGCATCGTTAGCGAGAAATCGAGCCGGGAATAGGAATTGAAAATTGAGAAATG
>NC_062210.1:1195000-1205000 GCF_912470025.1 Vespa velutina
TCGGCGTGACGAACCCATAATAGTTCTACGGTCTCGTGGCTCTCTCGCGCATATGTATGTACAAAGTCCAGAGAGCGTTTACACGAGAAGGAAAGAAGACAGGATCGACACGAAGGGGATCGGCAGATCGGGAACCGTGCGATCGTGTGACGAGCCGCTAGCTTAGCCAGCTAGCTAGCTAAACTAAGCTAAGCTAAGTTGAGCTAGCTTAGTTGGGCTGGCTAGCTGGCTGGCTGACTGGCTGGCTAGCTAGCTAGCTAGCTAGCTGCCAAGCATCTTAACCAGTCACGGTCCGAGGCCCTTGCGGAACCAACGGGGACGTTAAGGCTACGTCCACATCATTGACTCGATGATATTTTATTTTATGTCATCTCTGTCCTATACAAACTATTTACGTATGGACGATAGTATTTTGATGTAATGGTCTAGACGATGAAAGATGAAAGATGAAAGATGACGTTGCTTCTCTTTCTCTCTCTCTCTCTCTCTCTCTCTCTCTCTCTCTCTCGATCTCTTATGATTAGATAAATATTATTTATTCATTTTTTTTCCTACATAACAAATACCTTCGTTATGGATGCTGTTTATATATATATATATATAATATATATTTGTTTTGTTTCTTTTTTGATTCAGTTGATACAATTAATAAAGATAAACAACGTCGCAAGGAATCAAAACGATGTAAACAATTTCGCGGAATTGTCGTAATATTTGTGTTGTTCAAAAATCATTTAAAGTATTTTTCATTAATAGACCATAGAAATACTAAATAGTATCGTAGAGAATCGTCCTTGCCCTACGACCTCCTGATATTTAAATGTCTTCTTAGATATATCTACTCGACACCAGCGATAACCCCATGACTACTGCCAATCAACGTAATTATTAGGTGTAGGTGTAGGTATAGAAGAGAACCCGTTGAAAAGATCACGTTCACTCTCGTAAAGGATCTTTAAATCGATGCCATCCAATGATGATGACTATTGATCATTATCCTATGCAATAAAGATTTAACGATAATATCCACGAATTTAACACGTTCGAATAATAATTGATTGTATATTAGAATTGAAAATGATCTTGAAAATAATGAATGAATCTAAAACGTCGAAATATTGTTTCACGATATTCCACTCGTTGAACTATGTATTATATACAAATATAGTATAACAGAGAAAAGAATTATTTAATTAATTTAATAATAAAATTAAATAAATCATATTATAAATAATAACAGTTATTTAAAATTAATATATTATGAATTAATATAACAATATCATATATATATATATATATATATATATATATATATATATATATATACATATATATATATAAATTATATATAAATTAATATATAATGAAGGAAAGAAGAAATATCGTAGAAATTTCATTTACTTTGAAATGAAATTTTTCAAAAAATCGACACGTACACATACATATATATATATATATGTGTGTGTGTATCTTTTGGTACGTGACCAATCTCGATCTCTAGTTTCATTATCGGCGTGTGTCGAGACACTAGGTGACACCGCAAACGCCTTACGTTCTCCACGTTACTATCTTTAGATGCGCGCGTTTCTCGGGGCCGCTCGATTCTCTCTATTGGATCGTGACAAGCTACATCGGTACACGAGTGCAAAAGCGAAAAGGCACACGGCGTGAACACGTACTTAAGAGATCGGACCGACTTAACTCGAATCACGTACTGGACAAGTTCGAGTGGTAACCACGACTCTCTCGGTGCTGTACTCTTGATACTCTCTCGGGAGAGACTCTACGATATACCAGACACACCCACATTCGTTCGTGTCGATTGCCACGAGCTTATTTCCTTCGGACATTATTGTATTCTCTCTTTCTCTCTCTCTCTCTCTCTCTCTCTTTTTCTCTTTTTCTTTCATTCCTTCTTTCTCTTTCTCCCTATCGGTTTTACTTACTTAGCCAAGCAACCAACAACAACGAGGCAACCCGATGACGATTGATAAAAATAGGAATTAGCAGCTATTTGCTGCAATTCACTGGCGATTAATTATTCCCCACTGATATACTCTCTCTCTCTCTTTCTCTCTCTCTCTTTCTCTCTCTTTCTCTCTCTCTCTCTCTCTCTCTCTCTCTCTCTCTCTCTTTCTATCTATCTATTTTACTTTCCTTCACTCTCTTTCTCGTCCCTCTCACTCGTACACACTTACTCACTCAGTCACTCAGTCACTCGGTAACTCAACTTGCAATACCACCACCATTCGCGTTACCATTTCGTACGGTCACAGTAGATAAATTATACTTTCACGAAAGTAGAATATTCTCTCTATGTGCATTAGGATATTTCAACGAGCATACACATATACATGGATGGATATTTTCTTCTTCTTCTTCTTCTTCTTCTTCCTCTTCTTTTTCTTCGTCTTCTTCTTCTTTGATCATTTAAAAATCTTAATTCACCTCGCTTGATTCTCAATAATACGAAACCCTCCACTTCGAGTAATAGTAATAGACGATGGATAAATGTCTATCGTTGTCCTATAGTAAGTAAGACGATAGACCTTTAGCAAACGACTCTCTCTCTCTCTCTGTCTCTTCTTTCTTATCGTATCATTACACGTTCCTTACTTCGATGACGTCGGTCTCTTAGCCATAAACTCACCCCGAGAGATCGGACACTTATTATCTTACATACGTAAGTCCAAACTATCGATAACGTTTACAACACATCAGACTATGCTTCTATTCGCCTCTGGCATAGATACGCGTGGGAAAATCTTACGAGATACGGTACCAGTCCGATCTGTGACCCTCTTTTCGGACCGTTCGACTAGTTATACCCAGGATGTTTCATCTAATTGCGCTGATAAATAAATTACAAGCTTTCCACTTAATACCCCTGAGATAGTTAGATATAGAAAGAGAGAGAGTAAGAAAGAGAGAAAGAAAGAAACAAACAAACAAACAAAATATATATATATATATATATAATATATATGAGCTCCGTTACATTAATTTATTAATCCGTCATTTATTTATTATTAATCCAACGTATCAAAATAAAATTACTATCTAATGATCGTTCGATCATTAGATGACTCACTATAAATCTATTTTCATCCGTTTCAAATTTTCTATTATCACGTCTTTATAATATTATATATATATATAAGTCAAACTTTGTATCGTGTAATTCCTTCGATCAGCTGTCAAGGAAATCCAATGAAGAACAATCGTCGAAAAAATTTCTTCCTCTTAAAGGTTAAACTCTTTTAAAATTTGACTCAGTAGAAGTAGCCTCTTACAGGGCTTTTACTTACTCTCGACATTTTCAATGAAGGATTCTAACGGAATTTTCTAAACTCATATTCATGCGATTCTGTATATTCGAGATAGACTATTCACTTTCCAACTCGTCGCGCGTGACCATACTATTCACGACAAGAATATATTACAAGTGTGTAAGTTTTCGTATTACTATGTTACATTTATAATTAAACACAAAATCACATATACACATATTTACAATTTTATTAAATTTTTATAATAATTGTAATATGTATATTAATATATATATATATATATGCTTTAAAATAATTTTTTATAATAATATAAAAATTTGTAATTGAATTTTATATAAAATATATATATATATATGTATATAATATTATATCGATCATATTGTTGAAATATAATTTATAAATTGTTTCGCTATACATCTAGTTCATCGTTTATCGTTAACATTAAATTTTACGCAACCCATCAATATGATGTATTACAGATTTCACATTTATAGTCGCAGTAATCACGAATATTAGTTTTCGTAATAATTTACTTTGACACTGATTGATCTAACGGTATGAACTTAATGTTACAATCAAAAAAGAAAAGAGACTCTATTCGCATAGAAAAAAGAAAAAGTAAAAAAAAATATCCACACCTACAATTCAATCTTATAAATTTCTTATTTTCATATTGAATAATAAGTGATTTAAAAGAAAAGAAAAAAAAATATATATATATATATAAAAATATAATAAATTAATAAGAAAAAAAAGAATAAATAAATCGATTCGGACATATTTGGGTATAATTAGAACGTAGAGGGTGATGGGGAAGGGGTTGGTGTATGGGGAGGGGGAAAGAAAAAGGAAATTTCTTAACAAAAAAAACAATAAATGTTTTGATGACGATAACGATCGTTATAAAGATATACTAAACGACGTTAGTTACGCGTTCCCATACAAAAAAAAAAACAAAAAAAAAACAAAAAAAAAACCGAAAGAAAAAAACAACAAAAAAATCTATCTAATGCCGTTCGCGCGCGCGCGCGCGCTCGCACTCGCTCAGCTGGCAGAAGCCATGCAGCGCAACTCTTGGCCGCCGCCGTGCCTGCCCGTTGTTGGTAATTACGCGTTGCAAAACAGAGACACGACATCGACGACCCTACGACCCCTTCGAAGGTTGGCTCAGACCAGAAATACGAGGAGAGGAGGTGGAAGGAGGGCTCTGAGGGAAGGTGGGACGTTGGGAGGGAGGAAGGGCGGGAGGAAGGGAGGGAAATAGGAAGGGGGTAGCGGTCTTTCTCTCTACACCTTAGGTCAACCACTACCAGACTCGCCTAGCAGGACTAGGAAGTATCAAACTCGATGAAAATATCTCTTTGTGTATCTTCTGTGTTACTTCGTTGTGTTATCGAATAATCCCTAGGTAATCGAAAGTTACTAGATGTTGTTTCTTTTCTTTTTTTCCCGTTTCTTTCTTTTATTTTTTTGTTTCTTAAAAATTCATTATTTATCCTCCTTCACGAAGAAAATGTGTACGATATCGGACTTCTTTAATATAACATATCTAAAGCTCGTTGCTAGACGTTCTTTGTTAAATCTCGTTTAATAATAAATAAAAATAAAAAAAAAAAAAAAGAAAAGAAAATAAATAAATAAATAAACGGAAAAGAAGGAAGGAAAAAAGTTGATCGAGAATATTGTCGAATTCATATGGTGATATATTATAGTTTGAAAATATTATAGAAACTTTGTACCTATTCGGACATCGGTATACCTCCCTTCCTTTTTTTTTTTTTTTAAGTGAGGGATAGATTGTGTAAAAAAAGAAAGAAAAAAAAAAAAAAGAACGGAATAATTGAAGAATATTTTAAATGTCAAGAATATTATGATTAGCTGGTAAAATTTTTTTCGAATCATCAAAATAATCCAATCAGTCACGGCGACTTTCGATCGGCAAACGAGGCTCCTTTCACTTCGCTCTCAACCAAACAACACATTGAAACGACTCGGTGGTGGTATTCGTGATAATCCTAAAAGTAAACGCATCCCGTCGATGATTCCAATGGATCGCCCCGTGCCTGGCAACAATGTTTCGAATCAATGTAATTGTTTGATCATACTTTCTAAAAAGTCTTACTGACATGAGAAACGAACTTGGTTCGCATGAAAACGCACGACAAATACGACAATAGCGTTGTCCCGATGAAATTTTATTTCTAAATTTTTTTTTTTTTTTTTTTTACTTGTGAACTTCATCTCTAATTGTTTTTTTTTTTCTACTTGCAAATTTTATCCCCAATTTTTTTTACCCGTAAATTTTATTTCTACTTTTTTCTTCTTTCTTGTTTTTATTATTATTATTATTTTTTTTTTTTTTTTTTTTTTTTTATTATTATTATTGGAATTAATAGCAAATTACGATATATAGCAAATGCAAGCAAGGAAAAAAAAATAACAAAGAAATTAACAGATAAATAATTTCTAATTCGAATTATTAAAATTAATAATGGATTAGGATGTGTGAACAAATACAAAATGATGGAAAATACAGAAGAGAACAAAAAAAATAAATAAACAAATCAACAAATAAATTATTTATGAATATGATGAATTATCTCTAATTACATACGCCTATATACATATATAATCTACACGTACAACACCAATAATATATTAATTATTCATTCATTAGTAAAGAAAATTATGTATGTTAAATGTCATCGATTTAAAATCGATCTTCCAATATCGTGAAAATTTATTCGAGACTAGTATATATCGATGGAAAAAAAAAAAAGAATCGATGTGATCATTTGACGTAAAAAAAGGAAAAGAAGAAGAGAAGGAAAAAAGAAAAAAGAAAAAAAGAAAGAAAGAAAGAAAGAAAGAAAGAAACAGATAAAAATATGTATATATATTTTTTTGTAGTTCCATTCCATTCATAGAAACGAAATATTACATATATACGTATCTTCTGAGGTATAGTTAGCCCTATGAATTCCTGTTATGTGAGTTAAGGCAATAAATATTCATGGATGAATTCATTAGATGTGAACCAATAGGAAGGACAGCATCTCAACGATCCAAGAACTTTACTACACGTGCCTTAGATCTATTCCCTCTATTCATTATCGTTTCGATTACGAGATAGAAAGGAAAACGTAGTTAAAGGAATTATAAGGATATATAAAGGGAATTGAGAGTGTACGAAGAGAAACGAAGATAGATAGAAGAGAGGAGGGAGGAAAGGTAAGAGGGATAGAGGAGAAAAGGGATGATAGAGTAGATAGTCCGGATGAGAAAACCAATGTGTATAGGTTCAAAAAAGGTACAACAGATTGGTCCATCACGTATGTGGATCCTCTCTCTCTCTCTCTCTCTCTCTCTCTCTCTCTCTCTCTCTCTCTCTCTCTCTCTCTCTCTCTCTCTCTCTCTCTTTTGGTAGAAACGCACGTTTAGCAATTAATCTTAAAGCTGACCGTTCGTATCCGTTCATAGAATAAAACATGAGATCGTTAGATCCTTTTTCAGTTAGTAAATAAGGATTTGTTATCCTTGATCTAACACACGCATTCTCATCCAAAGCGCATCTGAGAAAACGTGACTGACTTACTGCAAATGCGAACGAACGTTCATGTTCATCGTTGATGTTAAAGATAAAAATAGATAGATAGGTAAATAGATATATAGATAGATAGCGATAGAAAAATAAGAGAGAGAAAGAGAGATTTTTGAGAGAAGAATATTAGATTAAGAATGGGGGAGAAAAAAATTTAATACCAACATCATTTCGATTCATTCGATCGATCTTAATATCCTCGTCGAATTCAAAAGTTAACATTTTAAATATCGTTAATAAAATAATATATTCGATTTAAGAAAGAGATAGATAGATAGATAGATAGATAGAGAGAGAGAGAGAGAGAGAGAGAGAGATGTCTCGAGATCGAGGCCGTTTAATGCGTGGGAAGAAAAGTGCGTGAGATCGAAGGTGTTTTAGAAGATCTCTTTCTCTCTCTCTCTCTCTCTCTATCTCTCTCTCTTTCTCTCTCTTTCTCTTATCGTCCGCAATTGTTCAATTTAAACGACGTAATGGCCGTTCGAATGATTTACTTTCTGTCTTGCGGGACGTGTTTAAGTTGATTACCTAAATATATACAATAAGAAGACGACTGAACATACTTCAAAAGCAATACGCATACATACATTGATTATATAATAAAGAAAAAAAAAAAAAAAAAAAAAAAGAAGAAAAAGAAAAAATGTATTTCAAAAACAATAATTATTTCATTGAAACGTTTACTTACTCCAATCAATGGATCTCGTATTAATTGTATTATCTTTAACTAGGAACTTGAAGAATACGTACCTGTAACAAAAATGACCAACAAGAAAATTAAATAAATAAATAAATAAATAAAAGAAAACATAGTTCATTAAGATTTAATATATATATATATAAAAAAAAAAAAATATATATATATATATATCATAAGATGTTATAAGATATCTTTTCCACACGTATGTATGTATGTATGTATATTACGTGTTTCGCACGTTCTATACGTTTACGTATCATAGACGTATGATACACGTAGTATACATATATTCGTATTCACGAATGCGTGCTTGAAAGTGTTAAGGAAGAGAGGGTAAAAAGGTCAAATAGAAGGTCTACTACGCGCTTAGAATACGCAAATAACTTCGGTGAGTAAATGCATATGCATCCTTGGCAAAGTGCCACTTACAAAATAACATAGGGTAGCGTTGAAAAGTTGACTAAGAGATAAAGATAGTCGGAGGAGGTGTGGGGTTAACGTTGAGGACACTGCACCCTGAGTGCCATTCTCGTCACTCCTTTCCGTCTCTCTCTTATCTTAATACACTTTAAAAGGTACGATATATATATATATATATACACCTTATTTATTGTGACACCCAATTCCTAATGTTCTATTAATAACATATTCTACGATTATATAATGTCTAAATTACTTAATGATTTAAACGATTAATTATCATCAATGATAGTTTTTAGGGAAATGATTTGCGAATTAAAAAGAGATCCTTCGTCTTGTCCTCTTTGTTTTTCTTTTTTTTTTGTTTTGTTTTTTTTTTTTTTTTTTTTAATTCACCGGTGATTAATATTATGAGAATTGAACGATGATAATTAAATGATCGATTAAATTCAATTAAAGGGAAGGAAGAGAAAAGATTCTATTCGTTGTTGTTATTACACGTAGAAAATATAAGTTCATTGTGTTGTATTAGAAGAGTTAGTGAATGATTTTTCAAATCAATTCACATAATTGCCATTATTAATTTTTCAAACGGGTAGAGAGAGAAAGAGAGAGTTTTTCTTTCTTTCTATATAATTTTCTTTTTTCTTTGTTTTTTAACGTACATACACCCATCGAACAATAGATTTTTTCAACATTCTTGGGAAAGGAAAAAAAACAAAAAAAAAAAAAAAAAAAAGAAAAAAAAAATAACAAAGATTAACATTTAAAAATCATAGATATTTTTGATCCATTTAGAAAAGTGATAGTTCATCTAGTTTTTCATATTCTACTTTATTCGATTAAAACCACGAACATATAGAATTTCCCATCAATAATATTAACTAATAGACAAAATTACATCGTATAATCGTAAAGATGGCGTGTTTATTCGAATATAAAATGTAACTTAGAGAATGTGGAAAATATCGATGAAAAGGAGAAGAAGTAGTAGATATGCCGAGTAGGGCTAGCGTGCTATTTTTAAAGGATACCTCGGGTATGCTAGGGGCATCCTATTAACATACAATAAGGACATAATTCTCTTTGGTTCTCCCCCATTGAGAGAGAAAGAGAGAAAGAGGGAGAGAGAGAGAGAGAGAGAGAGAGAGAGAGAAAGAGAAAGAGAGAGTATAGTATGCCGCGTGGTGAGTATCCCCGTTTGTTGTCTTCTCTCTTCATTCTCCTAGAATCAACTCGTATAGGGGAACCACGAACAAAGGGCCAAGCAAATTTCGTGAATTCTTCGAATGGTAGTTTATTTTATTTTATTTTATTTTATTGTATTTTCTTATTATTTATATTTCTTTCCTTTTTTCAAAACACACGCTCAACCCATACATAAAAATTCATTTATCTAAATGATAATAAATATATATATATATATATATATATATATATGTGTGTTTGTTTGTGTGTATTTATGGTATTAAATAAAAGAGTTTAATTTATTATTGAAACATTAATGGTGCCTCAAGGTATACATTAAAATCGAATTAATGATGAAAGATAATCAATAAATTGAAAGCTATGCAAGGTCTATACTCTTATCGAGTCGATGTTATTGACCTCCTTATCGATGATACCCTTCGACCATGTTCCGCAATACGAGTTGACTTATTATTATTATTATATAAAATAAATAAATAAATAAATAAATAAAAATTTAAAAACTTGCAGAAATTATAGCGTTCATGTTGACGCATTTCGATTTTCTCTAATCGGGGGGTGGGGGGGGAGGAGGGAGGTTATGAACGTGTATAAATATAGTTATTGTTCTTTGGGAATTTTTTTGTTTTTTTTAGATTTATTTTTTTCTTTTTTTCCTTTTTCTTTACGAAACTAATTAATTTCGATGACTCACGGAGAAAACTTCGTCGAAGTCAAAAGCGATTAAGTAATTTACATAATCCGTTTGAATAGAATTATTTGCATGAAAAAAATCAACGA
>NC_062210.1:1210000-1212500 GCF_912470025.1 Vespa velutina
ACGACACAAAGGGACTACAAAGTCGACTAAACTAAATACAAATACACACAATAACTGTGCGTGCGGTTATACTTAAGTGTCACCTTTGTTTGAAAATTTTAAAGTCGTAAATACGACTATCGCTTTACACGTTTACAATCATCGATCATATTATTACATAGTTTTAACTCATTAAAAAAAAAAAAAAAAAAATATATATATATATTATATTATATATTAATAATATTATTAATTAGTTAAGTCTACGATTATACTTGAGTATTTTCTTTATATGAAAATTTTAGAACGGTCAAACGAATCGATCTCAAATTGATAACATAAAATTTTCTCTATATTGGTTCAAAAAAAGAAAAAAAAAAGAAAAAAGAATTTTATCAATATCGATTTTCCTCCCCTCCACCCTTCCCCATGTCTTCCCCTTCCCCAAGCAATTCGAAGCGACGTATTTCTCTCTTTCTCTTTTTTTCTTTTTTTTATCTTTCATTATCTCAGAAATAAGAATTACTTCAAAAATCTCGAAGGACATGGCAAGATATGTTTTTTTCTTTCTTTTCTTTTTTTTTTAACGTACGACCAACCATACTCTCATTTTGCCGAATGTGTTTGTTCAACTTGTAAATAATCGTTAAAAATAAAACAAAAGGGGGGAAGAATAGGGGCGGTTCGCCTTGGTACCAACCTACCAAGCACTAATTACAGCCTATCGTCTGGAATGCCATGAAGAAAACTCATTCGCTCAGCTGATTACAGTTCGGCCACGCGTGTATGCGCACATTCGTTCGGGATCTGTTATTATTCACCATCCTACTGAATGGAAGGGAATAATCGATGCTTCTCTCTCTCTCAAGAGATCTGACTCAAAGTCTAGATCCCTTTGCTTTCGTCGTTGGATCCGCCCATTTTCTTGTTTTCTTTTTCCTTTCCTTTTCCTTTCCTTTCTTTCTTTCTTTATTGTTTTATCAATTCTTGTTTTTCTTTCAAGTCAGTTGTAAGGAAAAAAAAAAAAAAAAAAAAAAAAGAAGAAAAAAAACGGAGCCGAGGGAGGGAAGGAGGGAGGGAGGGAGGGAGGGTACGAGAGAAGAAGCGAAAAAGAAAGAAAATTAGAATGTTACGAGAGAAAAAGAAAGGAAAGGGGAAAAAAAAAAAAGAAAAAAGCAAAAGAGAGAGAAAAAAGATTGCAAAAAAATAAAAACATATCTCGGAACAATGATTAAAAATAAGAAAATGCGAATGATAAAATTAAAAATAAAAAGTTCGACTGTACGATGATCCTTCGTACAATTGTGTAGACACAGATGAATCGTATGACTCGACGATAGTTGACAAAATAATGCAAAGGGGTTTGTGATCGATCGAATGAACGAGATACAACAAACTCGATGCATGCACTTTACGCGCAGTCAGACGCATGTGTAAACTATCTCTACTCGGTTAGGCGCCGGCCTGGCAAATGTTAACCACTATCGCGTCGGTTATTTGCACATTGGCATGCTTCGATTCAGGTATCTCGTTAACTTACTTTCTTCTCTAGGAATTAATTTTTATCTTCCTCCTAATTGCTCATGTTTATATCAAAAAAAAAAAAAAAAAAAAAAAAAGAAAGAAAGAAAGAAAGAAAGAAAGAAAAAAAAAGGAATAAAAAACAACAAATTAAATAGTCGATCGGTTGGTTAGTCTATAACATTATACTGTTCTAACGAATGAACTCGTTGCTTAATTAACCATAAGCATAGGTTCATTGGTATCTTCGAACATTTATAATAAACCCTAACTCAATACCTTATTCTATCTATTTTCTCAAACACGAATATATAATAATTTTTATCATAATGATTTTCTACGATGGTAATGGAAATTAACGTGGGTGTTTATCGAATTATGTATATTTATCATAGAGCTTATAAATATTACACGTACATGTATAAATATATATAACTGAGAACACGTTAATTATCTTTGCGAAGTGGAATATTTACGTTAGAAATATCTACATAATTATGTATGCGAAATATGTTTCTTTTTTATCTTTCCTTTACTCTCTCTCTCTCTCTCTCTTTCTCTATCTTTTTCTCTCTCTCTATCTATCTATCTATCTATCTCTTTTTCTATCTCTTTCTCTTGTTACATTTCAATAACCAATTTCCAGTTTCGAATCTAGCTTAGAAAACATTAGAAAAATGATATATCTAAATGTCATTCACTTACAAATCAATTATCTCGTTTGCGGATTTATGAAAATTAATTAGAACAAAAAGAAATGCATTGAAAACTGGTCGTTATAAAAATTTTGATTATAAAACAAAACAGGAAAAAGCTATATATATATATATATATAAAATATAATATATACAATATCATAAAATAAAAAAAAAAATATATATATATATATTATCAAGGAATGATGATAATTATTACTATTCATAGATAATAATCGTAAATAGTTTGATATCATAGATAGAATCGTTCTCATCGAAAGATCAAATCGTTCGATCGATAAAAA
>NC_062210.1:1215000-1227500 GCF_912470025.1 Vespa velutina
TTATACAACTTTACGACTATCGATAAAGCCATCATATTCAAATTACATATATTAAAATTAAATACATATATTAAAATTATAAAAACACACATACATATACTCATACATATATATATATACACACATACATGCAATTCGATCGAATAGAGAAAAAAGAAAAAGAAAAAAGAAAAAAAATATTTTTTCCTCCATTAAGATTTCCATCGAAGAAGAAGAAGAAGAAAAAAAAAATATATATATATATATATACATAAAACCTTTTATATCAACTTGTAATTCGTAATACCAATGAAATATAAATTTTCCAAACACGATATTCGAAAGGATGAAGATCTCTCTCAATAAAATTACAAATACTTATTAACCATACGTTAACACACACACACATATATATATATATACACACACACATAGAACGTACATACATTTAACACTTAATACACATTACAAACTTGTATTAGCTATCGAGAATATCCATGCTAGCTCGCGTATTCCAGTTATTAGACGAGATACGCGTTATTAATTGAAGCGGTTATACCAGCGCGTTGATACGATTCATGTTACTCGCCCACTCAGAATAACACCGTTAATTTGTCAGTTGTGTGTGCGAGCACGTACGAAGAACGCTCAGCACGTCGTTATTTATTGCCAAGCCGATTGCGATATCGGGGAAGATGAGAGAGAAAGAGAGAGAGAGAGAGAGAGAGAGAGACAGAGAGAAAAAGGTCCGGATGCTGGGCCGCCGCTTTACTCGTAAAGCCAATCCTTTCCAACCAGAACGCTACTCTTTCGCTTCTGTTTTGCAGATAATCCACAACGAGTCTCGGCGGCACGCTTGTGCCGACGCCCTTTTATCGATCACCTCGATCACTTTTCGTAGAATCAAATGGTGAAATCGCCTTTCCTTAAACAGGAAATGAACATGAGATCCCATTTTTATTTTCCTCTCTCCCTCTTCGATCTCTTTTGTCCCTTTTCTTATTGCTTTCCCTCTTATTTCTATTTCTTTTTCTTTCTCTTTTTTCTCTTTTCTTCTTGCTTTCTTTTTTTTCTTTCCTTTTTTCTTCTTTTTTTTTTTCTTTTTGAATGCATTAAAAATTTTAATTTCAACCAAGAATACCCATCGTTTTTCCTACGTTTATTAATTGAATCGTTCAGAAAGAAATTAGATCAATGAATGAACTACTCTATTTCTGTATAGTTGTGATATATATATATATATATATATATATATATGTATGTATGTATTTATGTACTAGGTATTTATCTATACACGTATACTTCTTGCAATTACCAAGTAGAAATTTAATCGACGACTGTGTTGATTCCCGCTCGTCTCCACCCCCTCCTCACCCTTCGATTGATACTAGTAAGTACAGTGAATGTAAAAAGTATTCGTATTATCTGTCATGATTTCGTATTAATATTTTATCTTCTTGTTTTTATTGGTATTTTTTTTTCTTTTTTTTTTTTCACTAAACGACACAAAATATTATTTATTTCATAATTTTTATTACGTCTTGCGTGTATATTAACAATTAATTGCAACGATGTTTTTCTTTATATAACAAAAAAAAAAAATTACGACAAAAGAAATATACGTTCATAAAAAATCACAGGGATGAGCTAAAAAGTTTCTAAGTGATTAAAAGAAAAAAAAAAAAAAAAGAAAAAATTGATTACTCATTCTGAAAATGATTTGAGCGAACTAAATTTTTCTATTTTCATAGATAACTTAAAATTGTAAAACTACAAGTCTGACAAATTGATTAACATTGTTTTATCGTCGAAAATTAACTTAAAAACGGGAAAAGAAATGTGATAATAATTAGAAATGATAAATGAATCCTTATAATGTCAATTATTAATATAATAGATTTTTGCATCTTATCAATCTATTTTAAAAAAAAATTCTTTTTTACAATATATTTCTGATCAAATCTGTGTAATAAATACGAATACTTTTTACACTCACTGTATTTACAACTGTATATATCGTACGAGATTACGTCTAATAAACGATATAATGTATCTCATGGGCTTCCCTTTACAAAGAGGTCGTTCTAATATCGTTTAGAACGTTGTGAAAGCTCGTAAAAGCTTCTTCCTCTATCGTCTAAATCTTTCATTATTTACGATACTTGACGTTTATAATTAAACGATTTTAATTACTTCGAAAAAGAAAAAGAAGAAAAAAGAAAAAAAGAAAAAAAAAAGATAAATATAATATTAATCTCTTATGTTTATACAGTGATACGTCGATTGATCCTATCGAAAAGCATGATTTAATTATTTTCGACAAAATTGAAAAAGAACAAAAAATTATACTACATCGATAATCAAATAGAAATAATTTAAACAAAACATTATAATTATTTAATCATTACAAACGAAATTTTTAATGAAGAATTAAATTCTCAATCTACGTAAATTTATTAATTAAATCGTCTATCAAATTATATCATAAATATCATAGTTATCTCTCGTAATCTGACAAACACATAGATTTTGAAGGTTAGAATAATGGCGGATTATAATACAAAGCTTGAAGGTCGATAATAAAATGAAAATGAAAATAATTGAAGATAGTTTTGACCTTTTCTCTGTTATAATAATATCCGTCGTGTCAAAATGAATGAAAGATTTGCGAGATAATTGATACGACGATAAAAAAAACAAAAACAAAAAAAAAGATAAACAGAAAGAAGAGAGAGAGAGAGAGAGAGAGAGAGAGAGAGAGAGAGAGCAAATACAAACAACGATTCGCGATAATACTTTAGCACGATATATTCTATGGACTTCCTGTGTTGGCTTCGATAGTATATAGAGCCTCATATAGCAGCAACAATCTTATGACCGTAATGAGAGATTACCGAAACCGGAAATAGCCGCCATTACGACGCGCGAACAATGGCGTGGAACGTACGCACGACGGCGTATCGAACGAGAACCGTCCGGAACGTAAATACATACCAATATACTTACATGATAAACTACTCGTATAAATATTATACTATATATATATATATATATATATATATATATATATATATATATATATATATATATATAAAGTAGTTAACACGAGTGACAAGTATAATAAACCAATTAAAGTTTTTCATTCATTTCATTTCTTGTGTTCTTTTATTATTTCTTTTTATACCTTCTAAAAAAAAAATTCATACAACAATTAACGAATCTCTAAATAAATATCATGGAAAATTATAATTCATAATAAACATTTTTATTACATTAATATATAATAAATTATTATAATTAGAATTTATTCTAATAATAAAAATTCTAAAGATATATCTATCCAAGAACTATACAAAATTTAAATTCTTAATTTGTAAAATATCCAAATGACAGATCAGCATATGTATTTAAATAATTTAAAGTGCAATGAAACAATGATAAATATTATTACCAACAATGTTTCTTAATTATCTTAAAAATAATTTCTAATAAATTTAATAATAAAATTATAATAAGAATGTGTCGTTAAAAAGAAAGAAGAAGAAAAGAAGAAAAAAATAAAGAAAGAGAGAGAGAGAGAGAGAGAATAAAAAAAAGAAAAAGAAGAGACAAATCTCTTTCTTTTGAAACAGCACGTCAAACGTGGCACGAGCCCGACTAGATACCGATCCCATCCGTCGATCGTAAATCTTCGTATAATCTTTTTTTTTTCCTTTTTTTTTCTTTCCTTTTCTTTTCTTTTTCTTTCCCCGCCTCGCTGCCTTCCCCTTTCCCTTCCCTCGACATAGTTCCAATCACGAGAAAGAGGATAAGGACGGTGTAGGTTAACTCGATCGCGTTCCTTCTTAAAGAACGGGATGAAATTCCCAATGTATCTCTCTCTCTCTTTCTCTCTCTCTCTCTCTCTCTCTCTCTCTCTCTCTCTCTCTTTCTCTCTTTCGCCCGCCCGTTCAAAGACGGAACGCGACTCTCGACCAATTATTCTTATCCTTTTAAGGGTCACCAAGGCGCGTACGACTTTACCATTCGCGTATATATACTCGATAATTACAGATTTTCTTGGCCACGTCCTCTCCCCCCTTTCACCCTCCAGATCCCTCCTCCTCCTCCTCCTCCTCCACCTCCTCCTTATAGCACACAAGTCGACGAGAAAGTAATAAGGCCTTGCCTTGCCTTGTCTTGTCTTGTCTTGCTTTGCTTTGCCTTGCCTTACCTTGCCTTTGGTCGATTCTGGCACATCTTCTCCCGACGTATATGTATAGTTATGTATGTATATATGTATATATGTATGTATGTATAGTCCTAAGGCTACTTCCTTTAACGTAATTGCTAGGATCCATCGACGAATGGATATTTAAATTCTCTCTATCTTCGTAGGAAACCCGACAGAAGCAGGAAACATCTGTTGGTAATTGGAGCGAACGGCACTCGTAGAGGTAATCACAGTGACTCCTTCGATTACGCCAATTCTTTCTCCTCATCCCAGTTCCTTTCCACCACCACCACCACCATCACCATCACCACCCTCCCCTGTCCATTGCTTCTACCTCTCTCACCCCGACTAACACCTCTATTCCTAACTATACCACCACCATCTGCCACTGACACCATCGTATCATCCCATCCATATTTTAAAATACATATGATATCCGTCGTATCATACTTTATCTGTCAATTAACGTTAACAGAATAAGAAATTAATGATAGTCCGATGAAACAAAGAAAAAAAAAAAAGAATCGCACGAACTCCGTCGCTTATTCGTGCTTTCACTTTGACGTTGAAATATATCTAATATAACGCGGATTAAGATGTCGTACATGTATTTTTCATATCTACATATATATATATATGTATGTATATTTGTAGGTACGTAGAAACGTCTATAGGTATTTACAAAAGTAATAGACAATACTATTAATATTATGCAAATGTAATAAAAATTATTCTTGAAAAAATAGCTACATCCGTAGATAAGTGTCTATGTACTTAAATAGAAATTCATAAATAATCTTATATATATATATATATATATATATATATATATAAATAAAACTTTTACTATATATGTATATATATAGTAAAAATGTAGGTACATGAATAAATACGTGTAAAAATATATGAATAAGTACGTATTCATATATCTATATGTTAAAAAATGAAAGAAAAATTATCAAATAAATGAAATGAGAGAGAGAGAGAGAGAGAGAGAAAAGCACGAAGTTTTGTACGATACAACCGTGACAGCTCCTCCGTGTCACGTACATTTTATAAAAGAAGGAAAGGCTTCTCTCGCGACGCGAGAACCAACGCGAGATACGTTGCGAACGTTCGGTATTCGTGCACACAGGTCGCTACACGAAGCAATAAATCACAGGACAATCGTTCCGGACGATCGTTTCGAGCGCGAGTCCGCTTCAGTTGCCGACCGTGACGCTTGCAGAAAAGCAGAAGGCGAAGAAACACAGTCCACGATAGATTTTACGAAAGGCGACACGTCGACTAACGACGAATACGACAACGACGTACTACGGTGGGCGTAAATACAGACGTAACAAGAGCTCTTCTTCTTTATAATAATAATCTATAAAATGTAATATCTATATATTGAATGGGGGGAGGGGTGGGGTGGGGAGAAAAAAAAAAAAAAAGGAAAAAAGAAAAACAGAAATAGAAATGTTATTTACTCCTACTTAAGCCCAAGAAATTATTACTTACGAATATTCGTATGAATAAAAATTATTTTCTGCAAAAGATCATGATACCGATACAATCGTCGCGCGATAATAACTCATGGATATAAATCATATTAATCAGAAAGACATATAATAGAAAAAAAAAAAAGAAAAAAAAAAAAAACAAAAGAAACGAAAAAGAAAAATTCGAATCAAGAAGTGACAATTTTAATCCACGTTGGAATAAAATCAACTCGGACTTGAAAGAAAAACAAATATCACAAATATTATTGATCGAATCAAGCTTAAAAGAGAAACTAGAGTAAAAAAAAGAAGAAAGGGAAAGAAAAAAAGTATAAAAAAAAATATTGAGCAATAGTAGCGAACCTTTAAAGATTAAGTGATTTTATAAAAAGATTTTAAAAAGACAGACACTCGTCGGTCTGACTAAAATGAATTCTATGCTGAGATCCTTGAAGATTTGACAAACGCGTAGGTTGGATCGTTAAGGAAAGAATGCAACAAACTATCGTAACGCGTTCTCGTGCATTATACATATATACATATATACACACACACACATATATATATATATACATACATACATATAATACCACATAAATAAACAGACACATACATTCGCTGAGAAATATCGAACGGGCAAAACGAGGACCTCGTCGCGGTTTTCTTTCAATCTCTTTCAATCTCTTTCTCTTTCTCTTTCTCTCTCTCTCTCTCTCTCTCTGTCTTTTATTTCAATGACTTTTCACGAGAGTCAGTATAGGGTAACCAACACCTGGCGGCGATTATGATGTATGAGCTCTCCTGTCCCCGGTTACTTCTTACGCTAACCGTTTAAATGTACCAACCAATCGCAAGTCTCCGCAGCGTTCGAGCTCGCGGAAGAATGCGGGTTTGCGAAGGGCCTCCTCTTACGCTTTTCGAAATCGCCGCTTTCGCGATAGTGCATCGCCCACGTATCGGCCGATTATGCGCCATTAAACGGCCTCTGGCAGTATAGTTCACTCCTCTCTTTCTCTCTTTCCCTCACTCTCAGTAACATTGGTTAACTCTTTCTCTCTCTCTCTCTCTCTCTCTCTCTCTCTCTCTCTCTCTCTCTCTCTCTCTCTCTCTCTCTCTCTTGGACTCTCTCAGTAGCATTGGTTAGCTACCTGCCGAGCGAAGTACAAGTCGTGGGCAGGCAGGAATGCACGCATTTGCTGTTTCTACGCTAGCTCCTACGAGCGCTCCTGCTACTTCTGCACGTGCACAGTATATGCATCGAACGCCATACACTTGCAAGAACTTATTACCATCCTAATATCGTCGAGCCGTCTTTATTAGCGGCATAGAACCCGCGTTATAGTACGAACCCGTCTGCATGAACGAACCAACGAACGTAAGGCAACCTCTCCCTTCTCGACAGCACACCGATTATTCTACGATCGTCTCGCCTCACTCTTCTTCCCACTCCATCCCTCTCTCTTCCGCCCTCCTATCCTATCCTCCCTCCCAACCCTCCTATCGACTGGTACTAGAGAGTTAGAACTATAGTCGTAGCTGGAACTACACGCCCACGACGTTAGATAATTCATATCATTGATATTACGATTCCTCTTTTCCTCCCCTTTCACCCATCCACCCACCCACCCCGATATCTCACTCGATCCTTCCTTCCTTCCTTTCTTTCTTTCTTTCTTTCTTCTTTCTTCTTTCTTATTCTCCCTTCATCCCCACCCTCCGGGAAAACGCACCGGCCACTCTCGCTAAGTCATTCACCATAAAGATCGCTACGAGTGATTCCAAACTTTTTTTTTTTGAATCTGTTAACAGAGACTACGAGCTCTTTCTCGTATACACGGTGGCACTTATTGTTATCGTTTGATAATTATTTTCGTTCGATTTCTATCCTCTAGAATCTTTCTCTCTTTGTTATATTATACAAATATTTTCAATTATATTTATAATAAAATATCAGCATATAATATAAATAATAAAATGTTGAGATTCCGTCTGAATTTTAATTATATTAATTCTATAGTATACCAATGATAAAACATATAATTAACAGAAAAGAAAAGAAAAGAAAAAAACAAAGGAACAAACAAAAAAACAAAAGTCATCAATCCTTTGATATAAATTAATATTGTAAAGGAAGAAAGAAATAAAATAAAACAACGATATATAAAGTTGATGATTACAATTGCATTATGATAAAATTCTTCTTCCTAATCATCATTAACATCATCATCATCATCATCATCATCATTCGTACACAATAATATACATTTGTCCCCAGACAAACGATATTTTATAATCAGTACACCCAGTATACATACAACACACACACGCATACAAACACACATATATATGTATAGGTGACGTCTAGAAGGTTGCACGCGAATGCATTTATCGAGTCCGAACGTATACAAGTGCGACTATGCGCCCCTGTCTTTAAACTTTCCCACTCGCTATATCGTACCATTATAGTTTATAGGACAAGAGAGCAGACAAGAGATATATATATATATATATATATATATATATATATAGAGAGAGAGAGAGAGAGAGAAAGATAGAGAGAGCAGACCGATACTGACAAAAATGAAAGGAACGATCGGCTCGCAAGCGCGAGGCCCCGAGATCGGCACTTGGGATCGGGTTTACCTTACCCTCTAACATACACACACACATATCTATATATATATATACATACATATATGTATGTATACATATATATATGTAGGTATACTTTATGTTCGGTACCAACCATATTCGTAGCTAAGGAACGCACCTGAAACACGTCGTTGTTATCGCCACCACATTTTCTCTCTGGAATCTCTTCGAAGCCTTTGACTAACGCGAACTAGTTACGATCGTAAAAACTAGAGTAATAATATTCTCTCTCTCTCTCTCTCTCTCTTTCTCCCTTTCTTTTTGTCTATCACTATCTCTATCTCTGTTTATTTCTCGGTTACGTTTACTCGAGAGCATACGTAGGCGTCGATTTAAATGCGTATAGACGTGCTCGTTAGAAACGAGTGTACGTATTTGACGAACGAATAAGTTCGTTCATAAGTTCGTAAATTCGTACGTATATATGTGAGAGTATGTATTTGAGAGATTTAATCGAGCAAACCCCTTTTTGAACGTCTCATAGAAAGTAAAAATATATATATATACATATGTATTGATTGATACATACATATATATATTTATGTATGTATATCATTCGACGAGTGAACTTAGTACGATGACTTCATCGATCGACTCGCTTTACTTTATCACTATCTCTCTCTCTCTCTCTCTCTCTCTCTCTCTCTCTCCCTCTCTCACACACACACACATATGTTTACTCGTTCGTTCATTCGAATGATTCGTTACTTTTGAAGGTGATCGTCATGATTAGTATAAAAAAAAAAATAAAACACTAATTAACTCTTTCTCTCTCTCTCTCTCTCTCTCTCTCTCCTTCTCTTTCTTTTCGTGAAATATTCGTTTCATTTCATTTCATTTCATTTCGTTTCGTTTCGTTTCGTTTCATTTCGTTTCGAAAGTCGCTACTGTAAATTAGCTCTTTTCTTTTTTTCCTTTTTTTTTTCTTTTTTTTTTTTTTCGATAAGTACTTACTACCGGACACACAAGTGAAACGCATAAATGTAATAAGCGTAAACACGCTTACGAAAGGAAGGAAAAAGAAAGAGAGAGAACGAAAGAAAGAGAGAGATAGAGAGAGAGAGAGAGAGAGAGAGAGAGAGAAAGAGGATTTTTTTTTAACGTCCGACGTAATTACAGTCATTGACAACCTTGTAAAATTTTGGTACTCCTCGTCTCGCGAGAAATCCCATGAATTTTTATGATCCTTAAATCATACCTAACCTTTCACTCTTCCCTCTCCTCAACCCCGATCACCACCCTCAATACCGCCCGTTCATCCCATTAGACGATACTTTTTGATCTTCGAGAAAGCTACGACATACATACATACATATATACATGCATACATACGTATGTACGTAAGTCTCGTCTCTAAAAGTCGAGAGTGAAGAAAAAAAAAGATTGTTTATTTTTTTTTCCCCTTTTCTTTTCTTCTTTTCTTCGAACAATTATTACGACGAAACTTTTTCACGTTGAACGTGGTCATTTCGAATCACTCGGACAAATGATTTTGGAACTTTCTTCGTGATGATAAAACAATGAACGCGAACGATTATTTCGAAGTGAGATGACTATGTATGAAAAACAAAAAAAAAAGAAAAAAAAAGAAAGACGATCGATAATGATCGTTAAAGATCGACATAGATCGGTAAAAATATTAATATCGATTAATTCCATTCTCGTGTATCTTAATTTCTACGAAGAAAGTTTTTGCGAAAATATTTAAAGAAATAAAAAATAAATAAAAAAAAAGCAAAAAAAAAAGAAAATGAAAAAATAAATAAAGAAAGAAGGAAAAAGAAAAATGATAGGCGATAAATAACAAAAGTATAAAATTTATCTATCTAAATTTATCAGATTATTATTACTCATTTTTTCTTTTTATTTTTACAATAACCATTACCAATAAAGTTCAACTATTTATGAGAGTCGATTAGGAACGAAGTAATAAATTACATCAGTTGATACATAACGACGATTACACTAAACAAACGCGATCACGGGCACACATGCCCGTTTCTCATACGAGAAAGTAAATCGACTATGCCGATACTTCGTTAAAATCTTTTGCATAGCTTCTAACGATACTTTTCTAACGTGTTCCATATCCTAAGATAACATTTCTGATGGAATCGAGATTTGAAAGAATATAAAAATAAATACAAAAAAAAAAAAAAAAGAAAAGAAAAAAGGAAAAAAAAAATAAAGACAAACAAACGAAGTTTCGATCGAAATGATTCTAATCTCGAAATGAATCGACTCTCGATCGTGAAAAATCAATACTTCTTTTTTTTTTTTTTATTATCATTATTATCACTCTCTATAATTCCTTAATATATACATGTCGTTTGAATCATTAATAGAAAGATAATATAGCACAGTTAGAAATTAAAAGAATACGAGGACGATTAGATCCTATGATATAAATCGTATTGATCTTGTATTTGGATCGTCCAAAATAAAAAAACAAAAAAAAAAAAAAAAATTAATGAATCAAAAAAAGAAAAAAAATTACAAATAGAATTCGATCGTAATCGATACTTGCTAATTGACGATTGAACAATTCGATGATAACAACGAGTGACTAAGAAAAAAAAAATAATCGAATGATCTGAATGATCGAAAAATTCATACGATCGAATTTGACATGATCTATCGTTATTCGCCATTACCATTACTATTATTACAATTAGTATTATATATATATATATATATTATTACATATATATGTACGTATTTACGTACGTATACATTTGTACGTAATAACGTTAAACCATCATTTAGAGGATCTTGTTGAACGGTCAAACACGATAACGATAACGATAATGAACTCGGACATTTAAGATGCCCCATAGTCGAAGATCGGCGATCGACGAGGCGTGAGATCGAACATTCAAGTCCACGCGATCGATTTGCGATTAGGAGAAACCCATCCTAACCATCGAAGTAATCAATAGCGCCTCTAACTATTATAAAATACGTAATAGGATAAATTGAAAAGAGGGCGAAGCACCTTTTCCATGTTGGATAAGCTTTTTCTCACGCTATTGAACAGTAACTCTTTCTCTCTCTCTCTCTCTCTCTCTCTTTCTATCTATCTATCTTTATCTATCTATCTATTTATCCGTTTACCTCTCTTTCTATATCTCTTTCTTCCCCGCCATACTTTTCTAGCTCGCTCCCGTTTCTCCGATTAATATTTCGTGTTTGTGGTAAGGAACTGCTCGACTGCAAGAGGTCGCAGAGGTCAAACCTCGTTCTGTGATATACAACGTAGAAATGGCAATGTAGCACACGTTTCTGCGGTAAACCTATGAAAAGCACAGGCACAGGGTGGTCGTTCTAAGTGTGCCGTAGAGACGCCTTCCCGACGTTATCTCTCTTTCACTCTCGATTCGCGATTAAAATAATGAATCTCTACGACGAACGTATAAATGTTTTCCTACTCTCTCTCTCTCTCTCTCTCTCTCTCTCACTCTCTCTCACTCTATCTCTATTTATCTATATCTACTTCTCTATCTGTCTCTTTCTCTATATCCCTCTCTCTCTCTCTCTCTTTCTCTCTCTGTAGGTTCTTTTCTTTCCTTTACTCAGCTTTTATTTATTTATGTTTTTTTCTTTATAGATCTACGCATACGCTAAAGACGATCGTTTACAACTAAATGTATATACATGTACGTATATACGTATATACTATAGTTCTAATCCGAACGGTATTTCATTAATTTATTATCTCACCTTTAAATGTTAATACGAAAGGCTTTGAAGGATAAATTGAGAACAACGATTAAAACAAATTTAGAAAGAGAGAGAGAGAGAGAGATACGATTTTTGTAAGGATAAATAAACGGATATAATTGACAAGTATGATATATATAAATATATATATGTATATATATATATATATATATATATATATATATATATATATATATATATTGGTAAGTTAACTGTATGTAATTAATTCGAATTAATTTATAAATATAATGGTATATCACGTGTAAAATGAATTGAATTAATCAGACTAATACAATCTCCTTGGAACGTAATCGTTCACGTTGTCGTGATTCGTGAGTAACACGAGCGCCATGTCACGGAAAAATGCGATCGTTCTTGCGGAATTCAAATAAAAAAAATACTTGACAATTAAACTTGGTATAATAAAGAGAATGAAGATAAGAATTCTCTTT
>NC_062210.1:1230000-1265000 GCF_912470025.1 Vespa velutina
CATCTGATGTCTGACGTCACGCCATGAGAGGAAAGTGAAATTAAACGAAATACGATATATATATATATATATATATATATATATATATATAAAATTATGATAATGATTATATATGATAGTGATTATATATTTATAAATCTCCTCAAAGAGAAAGAGAGAGAGAGAGAGAGAGAGAGCGAGCGAGCGAGAGAGAAATAGATAGAGAGAGAAAGAGAGAGAAAAGAAAGCAAAAAAAAATATATAAATAAAACACACCACGAAGGCTTCCAATAGTAAATAAACAAACGAATGGTCCAAATGTAATGATATTTCTCACTAAGAGAATTAGTCACCCTCGATTATCATCTCACTATCTTCTTCTTCTTTATTCTTCTTATTTTTTTCTTCGGTCTCTTCTTTTCCTCCTTCTCTTAAACGGAAGATACACACAAGAAACGATAAAACACGAACGACGTTCGCATACACTGAACCAAAAGAAGAAGAAAAAAAAAAAAAAGAAAAAAAAGAAAATAAAAGTCGTTTACTCTTTCCTTCCCAAGATTCGATTATTTCTTGAATATACTGAAGTATCCCTCGGCGAACAACGTTATATATATATATGTATATATATAAATATATATACATATATATATATATATATCAATCTTTTCTCTATCCGAGAAAGAACTTCTAAACTTCTAAACAGATCAAGAACTATAGCAGAGAGACCGTCCAACGTCAACGTTGAACATGAACGTGAACGTGAACGTGAACGTGAACGTGAACGTGAACGTGAACACACGAGACAAACACAGATAACTTGTAATACAGACCGACAGACAGACAGGCAGACAGGCAGACAGACGGATAGACAGACAGATAGAGAGAAATAGAGAGAGATATTTATATATATATAAATATATATATATATATATATATAGAAAAAGAAAGAAAGAGAAAGAAAGAAAAAGAGAAAGAGAGAAACAACAGACGGTCGATCGGATCGTACCGCGGCCACGACGGCAATGCCCCCGCATCGGAGGCTTTAGCGCCGCCGACGCGGTCGGGAACCCTGCTGCTGCTGCCGCTTCTCCCTCCCCCTCCCCTGCCGCCCACCCCCCCACTCCACTCGCCCCTATCTACGTATCCGTTATCCCCACCCTTCCCTCTTCCGATCTGCACGCTCGCTAGCTAAGCTGCCTCCTTCGACGACACAACACCGGTTACCCCCCCTCCCTTTACGTTGCAGCCACCACTGCTTCTCAGCAGCGTTCACCACCACCACCACCACCACCATCACCATCACCACCACCACCACCACTATCACCACCACCACTACTACTACCACTACTACTACTACTATTACTATTACTAATACTAATACTACCACCCCCACTACGATTACCACCACTACTACCACCACCACCATTACCACCTTCATCATCATCAACATCAACAGCAACAGCAGCAGAAACACCATCACTACTACTACTACTACTACTACTACTACTACTACTACTACTACTACTACTACTACTACTACTACTACTACTACTATTGCTACTACTGTAACTACTCTACTATCATCCCCTCACTATCATCTCCACTATCCACCACCTTCATCATCATTACCATTAACAGCAACATTAGTATTAGCAACATTAGAAACACCATTAGTATTATTACTATTTACTTTCTAACTGTTATTTATCCATTTTATGTCAACCTTAGGTTTTACATTTTTAGGATATCTGATATATTGTATTTCGATAGATAATCCGTCAAAAAGTTCTTTAATTATAAGTGATGATCGTTTATTTGTAACAGATTATACGTAAGATATTGTTCAATCGATGACATTGATTCTTCCAAGAAGAGGAGGAGGAAATTGGTGTATAGAATTTTGCAGTGGTGATTATGATTAGATCGTAAAATTGGGTTATATTAATTTTATGTCCCTACGTCACGATCGAAGAATTAAAATGGAGTATATTTTGTTGTGGTTATTATGGTTAGATTGTAAAATAGAGGTTAGAGGTTAGAGGTTAATCCATTTGTTTTAAGTCTAACTATAAAGATTTGTTATAAAATTTATGTGTCACCTCTAAGATGACAACGATGACGATAGCATTTTACATATTTCTCGATCGGTTGTTTATCTTTTTTTTTTTTTTTATTGTTTTATTTTTATTAGTTTAGTATGATTATAATCAAGAAATACGAAAAGTAATAATTGTCTCTTCTGGTTTCTCTTTCACGCGTCAAATTCAGACTTGACAACGTTGTACAAAAAATCGAGTTCAAAGGGTTAAAGTAGTTAAGTAGACCGGTTAAAGTAATTGACCTGGGCGGGACGATGATGTGCCGAACGGTCGCCATTTTGTTAAAAGTTCATTCCTATTAGCTAAAGAACTCTTAAAACAATTACGAAGCACATTTGACAATTGGATTTTACACGTATCAATTTTGTCCCAATGACAAGTAAATAATAGATTTATTTACAATTGATTGTCGTGACTAATCGTTGAAATTTATTTAAGATAAATAAGTCCAAGATTTAACGAAAAAAAAAATTTAACGAAAAAAAAAACTCGTGTTTTTTCCTGTTTTCATCATAAAGATTTACTTTGATTGATACTTTGAACTATAAATTGATAAATAATTATAAATTAATAATAAATTTCTCTCAAAAACTTATGATTTTGTCAAACCATAAACGGTGGTTACTTAATGACGACTGTGTCTTATATAGCCGGGTAAAATGGCCAATTGTAGACATTTGATGTAGTATACAAGTGTACAGATTTATATATTATAAAATATATTATATATATATATATATACATATAAATTAAATTTATATATTGATATATTGATTATAGATTTTAAAGATTTAAATCCATACACTACAATCGATTATCTCACTATGGATCATTTTAACCTCTATTGTATCTATCTCGCAAAAAAAAAAGAAAATAAAAGAAAAGAAAGAAAAGAAATTGCGAAAACGATTAATTAATTAAGAAACAATTACGCGGATAATTAATTGTACACGGATTACAACACAAATTGTCTCGTAACAAGATAGAAAATAATAACGATCGGTACGATCGAATCTGATCTGTACGGTCGAACGTGTCGAGAAGTCTTTGTATCGCTGAGAGCGAAAGGAAGAAGAAGAAGAAGAAGAAGAAGAAGAAGAAGAAGAAGAAGAAGAAGAAAAAGAAGGCGTCAGAATGAAAAATCGTTCGCCCGTCTACGACCTGGGATAGTAACCTCTATTGACCTCGACATCGGCCCTGTAAACGTTCCACGAATCCCGATCGGCGTTTCTCTTCCCGTTGTATGTTGTATCTAACCAGGAGTAAAGTAGAATGATCGAGGGAGGGAGAGGTGGGCGGTAGAGGGGGGGAAGGGGGCGGCGGTAAACGAGGGAGGAAATTCTCTAGAGAAACAGTGAATTTCAAAGACCAAAGAAATTTCACTGACTTTATGTCAGACACGATTGTTTCGATTCGATTCGATTCCGATTCCGATTCTATCGATCGATCGATCGAGAATCCGAACGAGATCGTGAATTAAAAAATTGATAATCAATGAGGAGAGAAGGTTCCATTGAATGGGATCTTGAGTTTCCTTCTCGAGAAAGAGAAAGAGAGATGAATAGATACATATATATATATATATTTATTCTCTAGAAAGAGGGGGAGAGAGAGAGAGAGCCCAAAGCCACGAAGAACGCAAATAACGAAGCGAGACGAAAGTTAATTTATGCTTACGATCGTTTGCATCGTGAACGTGAGACGCGAAAAGGATAACGTAAAAGGGAGGGAAGGAAAAAAGAGAGAGAGAGGGGGGGGGGAGGGGAGAGATTAAAGAAAAGAGAAACAGAGGGGAAAAAAAGGAGAGAAAAGAAATTAGAAAATAAAAAAAAAAGGAAAAAAAAAGGAAAAAAAGAAAAAATAAAGAAAATGAAATGAAAAAGAAAAAAAGAAAAAAATGAAACGTTTCACTGTCGCTCCGACGCGATAAGTATCGGAGAGTCATTGCATGGCAATAAAATAAAGCTCATCTCGTCGGGCTCTTTGTGATCCGTCGAAGCCATAATCCTCGTCCGTAGAAGTCAAGGATGAGAGCTCGCCGTCGGAGGTCGAAGGAGAAATAATTCACGATGGCTATTGCCGCGGCTGGCAGTTCTAAATCCTTTCTCGAACGATAGAATGGAAAATCTCGAGCAACAGGCAATTACGAGCACACCGGCGACGTGTGGAATGGAAAGGTATCGCATCTCCATACAAGCAAAATCTCTTTATATATTATATATCTAACTATCCGACCATCTAACTATCTATAATATCTATCCATCTATGTATTTATCTATCTATGTATCTGGTTATGAGAGCAAGTAGCCGGGCAAACAGCCAATAAATATTTCTCACAATAATATTCTATTTCTCTTTTCGATCTCTTTGAATTTTTCGTTAAACTTTAATGGTAAAACTTCTCCAACGTGTCCTTTATCTATATTTAATGTTGTATGACGTATGTACGTGTATGTATTTATGTATGTAAATATATATATATATATACGTGTGTGTATATGTGTATTTGCATTTATAGATTATATGAATTATGGTTACGATTAGTCAGTAACAACGAGCTAATAACTTTTTCCTTTTTTCTCTCTTTCTTTTTCTCTTTTTTTTTTTTTTAGGTTTTTTATTAAACAATATTTTCCTTGAAGTAACATTGATAGTATACATATCTCTTTATATCTCCGTGTATGTATATTTATATATGTTTATATATGTATTTATATTATGTGATTGCAAGTAGACAGACATAATAAGCAAGTAAGCAGATAATAACTTATTCCTTTCATGCTTTTCTTTATATCATTTTTCTTTTCCTTTTCTTTACTTTAAATTTTTATTTAAACAATTCTTTTCCCTTGACATAATGTTCATAGAATATACTTTAGCATATATATATATATATATATATGTGTGTGTGTGTGTGTGTGTATGTGTGTGAATATATATATATATATATATATATATATATATATATATATATATATATATATATATATATACTTATGATTGCAAATAGGCAGAGAAACAGGTAATAATTTTTTCCTATTATGATAATTCTTTATCTTTTTCTTACTTTAAGGTTTTTATTTAAACAATCCCTTCCAAGATACGTAAAATAGATGTCTCTGTCTACATACATATATATATATATATATATATACTTATGGTTATAGATAAGCAAGTAAACAGGTAATAACTTTTTCCTTTGATGACATTCTTCATCTCTCTCTCTCTCTCTCTCTCTCTCCCTCTCTCTCTCTCTCTCTCTTTCTATCTCTCTTAAAACTTTTCATGAAAAAAACCTTCTAACATGTCCTTCATTTTTTTTTCTATACTTTTCTCAATAAATCTCTGATATATATATACATATATGTACATGCGTGCGTGTGCGCGTATCTCTCTCTCTTTCTCTCTCTTTCTCTGTATGTATGTATGTGTGTGTGTGTGATTGCAAGTACGCAAAGAATACAAAAGCAATGATTTTTCACGTTCAATGATCGTCTCTCTCTCTCTCTCTCTCTCTCTCTCTCTCTCTCTTTCATTTTTTGTTCTCCTTTTCTCTTTCTCTGGAGAGTTTTCGTTAAACAATCTTTTCCAACGTAACATCTTCGTGCTAAGTACAAACCAAGCTGCTGCCATGGATAAGTAGTACTATGGTGCTTGGCAGTGCCTCGCCTGACCTACCCGTCGACCGACACGCGGCACGAACATGGAAAAATATGTAAATATCGTCTCTCATCCATTATCCAACACGTGGAAAGAACGACAACCGAGAAGGAAGAAGGTATTGTGTGCTGTACAATGTATCTATAACGTAGTACGTACGTATATATATATATATATATATATATATATATATATATACATATGTATGTATGTATCTATGTATCTATGTATGTATATATATGTATATGTGTCCCTTGTGATTGTATGCGAGTGACTTAAGACCGGAAGGCACGGCGACCTACACCGACCGAGCTTGCTTGTTTTAGCAACGCTGTTGTTCGCTATCGATTGCAATGGAGCCGTCTTCGGCTTCTTCTTCTTCTTCCTTCTTTATTTTTTGTCTCTTATCCTTCTTATCCTTATCCTTATCCTTATCTTTATTCTTATTCTTATTCTTATTCTTATTCTTATTCTTATTCTTATTCTTATTCTTTCGTGAATACTTGTCCCTTTTATTTTTTCTTTTTCACTTCATTATCCTTTTTTATAATATACTTATAATATATATATATATATATATATATATATATATATATATATATATAAAATAGATACAAATTTCAGTCTAAGTATAATATATTAACCCCATGAGATTTCCGCGATAGCCGGAAGGAAGAGAGTTAGGATCGGTTCACCGGAGATATTATAATCACCATGACGAGACGTGATACGCAATTAATCTATCGCGGTTGTCAGTGCCTCGCACGTTACCTACAGTCGACAAATAATAAGCGATATATATATACATATATATATATATATATATATATATATATATATATATATATATATACATACATACATATATGTATGTATGCATGCATATATGTATGTATATGAATCTACGCTATCTCTCGATAGTAACTATCTATATCTATACAGAGTGTTGCAAATGTATATACTCCTTCCTCTCCCTATTCTCCTATCACCACCCCTTTCCATATCATCTCCATAACCCCCACCTTTCTAAAAGAAAAACAACCACTAACAAGGAAAATTTTCTTTATTGTACAATGATCACTTTTTGCGATTAAAAAAATGAAAAAAAAAAAAAAAAAATAATAATAATAATAATAATAATAAAACAACAACAAAAGAAGAAGAAAAATCTAATAGAAAGGTTATAATCATCTACGTGCAGTATTCACATAAAAGAGATTTCTTATTGTTAAATAAAAAATTAGGTAATTGTACAGGAATGACCTTCGATATCTTTCTTTCAATACATCATACTGACCTTTAACATTATATACACCCATACACACACACACACTCACAAACACATATGGATAGTTAAGAGAATATAAAAAAAAAAAACCATTGAACTTGAGTAGATAAAAGAAAGAATAATTTTTTTGGGATATCTTTTGGAACGAACAAAGGATACTGCATACCTAACTATGTAACTACCTACATTGAGAAAGGAAAGAGAGAGTGAGTGAAGAGTTACCGTGAAGCACCCTGTACGATAACTTAAACCATAACTATATACATATATACATACACACACATATATATAAATATATATATATATATATATATATATATATATATATATATATATAAGTACAACTTACATGTAACACTCGCATGACGTACGCATAAAGCGATATGATTAATGACTTGGTGCTATCAGTGCGTGAACGTTGCAAAACGAAGACAAATAATGTGCGGCATGTTAATACATAAATAGATACATACATATATGCATACATGAAAGTACATATGTAGATGGGCCATGTAGTTACCTTCCGAACGAATCACGAAATCTTTTACATCGGAAATAAATGTCGGCTCGTCTTAACTACTACTACTACTACTACTACTACTACTACTACTACTACTACTACTACTACTACTACTACTACTACTACTACTACTATTTCTACTAGTATTACTACTACTATTAATACTACTCCTATCATTGCTACTACTGTTGCATACTACTACCGATCATCATTATCATCATTGTTGTTGTTGTTGTTCTTGTTGTTGCTGTTGTTGTTATTGTTATTGTCGTTTATTCACAAATTCCCATTTTGGCCATGTAAATTGATGAAAACGCAGTATTATTATAGAACCAGATGATGCATTATTATTCGCCATTTTCACGCGTCTTTACGTCACGAAAGCCCGTTCGTTCGTCACGCTCGAAAACTTTCACGCTCGTTCCTTTAAGATTCTTTTACATAGCAGAACGAAGCACAATGTTCTCCCGTGAAATTTTTCTTATTAAACGTTAAATCTCTTTAATGAATTACACTAAACCATTTATAAATCGCTCTTTTGTATTTTTAATTGCATTATCCTTTTTTTTTCTTCTTTTCTTTCTCTCTTCATTTCTTTTTTCCCCTTTTTTACGATATCGAAACAAATATCCATACTTATCACACGATAGATTTATTATCATTTGTTATTGTTATTAATATTAGTACTGTTACGTATATGTCTATATCATTGCATTCGTCGATTTGATAGGTATCTATTTGAAAAAAAAAAAAAAAAAGAAAAAAAAGTTATTACGTTATATAAAAATCTCCAAATAAATTCTCTAGCATAATAATAAATTGATATTTTATATAAATTAAATTAAATAAAACGTCACGTCAAACACCGATACGACATAACGCGTGTAAAGAGAATTGCCAACGTAAGAAGAGAGAGAAAAAAAAAAACAAGAGAAAAAAGGAAAAAAGAAAAAACAAACATTGTTACATCGTACCGTATAATATTCTCTCGAATGAATGAATTCCTTTAGATAAAGAGATATTTCGGGGAGAGGGATTGGAGGAGGTTTGGGGAGTGGGGGGATCTTAATCTGATGGAAAAAATTAACAATCGTAGAAAGTTCTCCTATCTCTTGCTTGTTTGTTAACAGTTTACCACCAATGATGTTGATGATGATGAGAAGGTACGCCCTCGAGGAACGTTACAACTAAATATCAGATAGTGCCGATCAAAGTTTTTACCGAGTCGAAAACCCCGAGGAAAAGTTGAAACTTTACTTATAAGGGAGGATGATGCCCTCGCCGCCATTACGGAGACAGGAAGGCGAGAGGAAAAAGAGGAAAAAGAGAAGAAGGGGAGAAACTGTAAAAGCGAAGAAAATAGATTGAGAGAAAACCAAGCAAGTAAGAGAGAGAGAAGAAGAGTGAGAAAGATAGAAAGAGAGATAGAGAAGAGGGAGAGAAAGAGAGAGAAAGAGAGAGAGAAAGAGAGAGAGAGAGAGAGAGAGAGAAGAATGAGAAAGATAGAAAGAGAGATAGAGAAGAGGGAGAGAGAGAGAGAGAGGAGAGAGAAAATGCCTTGATCGACGACGGCAGACTTTTAATTACTCTCGGGGTGCATTTGGCACAACTTCCCCGAAACGTGGTAGCGAGAGATAAGCTTCCTCGAAATGGAGAATGAGTTTGACGATATGCAAAAGATCGTAGAGGGAAATTATGTGCCGTCAAATTATGCAATTAAAACTCTTACATATAGAATATATATATATATATACATATGTATGTGTATGTATATAGATAAATATAGATATAGGTATGTATATATGTGTGTGTGTGTGTTAGTGTTATCAGCATTTATTGATTTTTTTCCAGCCTCCCACCACCACCACCACCAACCATCACCATCATCACCATTCCCCCACCCTCTCCTTTACACCCAACCCTTTTTTTCTGATTACGAGTCAATGACTTTTCATTCGCATAAATCTACGATAAATCTATGATTCTTGGTAAATCGAACAGATTCGTTCATTTTTTTTTGTCATTTCTAACGGGGCTTAAAGTATTAATGATTAAAAGGGAAGATATTGTTGATAATAGCTGCATTTTGTTTTTGCTTTTTTTTTTTTTTTATTTTAATGAAATAAAGAAAGAATTGATTTATTTATTCTTTCATCATGGGAAGGGATATCAAAAAAAATTTGTATCTCCGACAACGTGTTAAGTTTCTATTAGTTAAGAATTTTTTTTCTTCGTATTTACAGACAAATTATATTAAGTGAAAATTATAATATTATATTTTGTGTTAATAATACTGTTTTAATATTAAAATATGACAATTTAATATAGCTTTACTATATTATTTAATATATTGTAATATAATATAAAAATGAATATAATAATACTAATACAACTAAAATATTCTCCCTTTCTTTCTCATTGTATTTTATAATATAATGAATATTATGATATTAGTAATATCATATTGATAATATTAATTATACTGATATGTTATATAAATTTGTTTACATTTTTGTATTGTTTATATAAATTATATATAAGAAAAGTTTATATAACATATAAATTTTTTTTATATATAATTTATAAAATCTATTAAAAAACTTTTGATACAAAGTGATGATAAATGTGGTAACGAAAAAAAAAGAAGAAAAAAAAACAGAAAAAAAAAAAAAAAGAAAAAGCAAACTAAAATTAAAAAAAATTACATGCATATATATGTACATATAAGGCGTAACAGTAATAATTGTTCAATTTTTAAATGACATGTCGTAAAGTAATATTAATTCCTATCGATCTTTTGTTTTTTCTTTCTTTCTTCCCCCTCTCTCTCTCTCTCTCTCTCTCTTTCTCTGTAGCCAACAGGTATAAAACAAAAACGTTAGAGGGATTATACTTAAATACGTTGATTTCCATCATGAGAATGGCAGAATGTTGTCCGATCAATACGATGGTTAAATGGGTTAATCGGACATCGTCCGCAGTAACAGCTCAGTTCGTCCTTCGTACGATGTATTCCATTCGTCGTTATTCGTACGCCTAACCAATAGTTTTACAAACAAATCTATTATTCGGTATGACCATTCAACGGAAATCACGTTGGTTGATGGGGGGAACCCTAAATGTCGTCGACGTCGTATGACCATTATACACGAGCAACTAACACGCGTAACGCCACGGACTTCAATGGATATAAAAGCGATACATAGTACAAAACTATTATTACACACATCTGCGGCACTTTCAATCGTAAACATGATTCAATTCTCGTAGTTGCAAACTAAACCAAATCGATCGATTTTAAACGAGAAATATTTTAAACAGTTGAAGACAAAGGAGAAAATTGTTACAAAAACAAAAGAAAAGAAAAGAAAAAAAAAAGAACCCATCGAATTTATTAGATATAGGACTTTTTTGACTGTAAAAAAGAAAAAAAAATTTCTCAAATTTCCATTTATAATATATAAATATATATAAAAATTCTATTCAGTTTAATATAAAAAATTATTACACGTCGGGAGATATAGAGAAAGGTTTCGCACAATCCATTTGAGAGAGATCTCTATTTTTTTCCCTTTTTTCCTTTTTCTTGAAATAATATTATAAACCCCCGCAGGGGTCTTCAAAAATTGCCGTAGCCGATGGTATTTCACATCGTCATGGCGGGGTATTGGTAAAAGTTTTCAACTAGCAATAATCGCACCTCGGTAGAACCTCATAGGTTACGATATTGCCGCTGCGCAAAGACGAAGAACGGCGGTCAACCTGGCTCATGTTATAGTCTTAACCAAATGCGTTTAGTTGCGAGAAACGAACACTAACTAGTGCCATCTAGTATCATTATCTATGAACTATTGGCAATTTAAAATATTTGCGCGGCAAACGTTCTAATGTTTTAAAAGTGTTATATATTAATTAATTCCTCGTCCAATTACGATTACGTAATTATGCATATATTTCAAATATCTTACACACACACACACACACATATATATATATATGATTACAAATTTTCAAATGAATTTTATAAAATAATTTAGGTTATATTTCAAACATAACCTAAATTATAAAAAACAAAAGAAAGAAAAATAAATGAATAATAATAATAATCGAATCAAAAGTATTCTAAACGTCAAAAGAATATTATAAAGCAATGATAAAATAATATTGAATATATTTAAATTCAAAATAATCCTCTTTCTTTGAATCGTTATATCGATGATGAATTTTCTCTCTCTTTCTCTCTCTCTCTCTCTCTCTCTATCTCTATCTCTCTGTCTCGGTCTGTCTGTCTGTTTGTCTGTCTGTCTGTCTGTCTTAGGGTATCTTAGAAAGTAACATGAAATATTTCATAAATCATTCGAACGACATCTTTCCGTACGATCAACAATGGAGAAAGGGGGACATAAATTTTCTCGTAATTTTTCACTGACGCCCATCGTTTCATTTCACGGGCGATATGATTCTTGACAGGTGAGAGAAAAAGAGAAAAAGAAAAAAAGAGAGAGAGAAGGAAAAAGAGAGAGAGAGAGAGAGAGAGAAGAACACTCGAGAAGCTTGTTAGCAACTCATCATACCGACACACCCACCCTTTTGATGCATACTCTATGAACGTGGGATAATACCAAGCTAAGTAAAGTAACTTTATTACGATAATGAGAACGCGAATTTCGTAAGATGGTAAGTCTCTCCCATTTCCTCCCCTTCCCCACCCCATTAAACCCCCATAGGCCAATTACAAAAAATTCACCGTGATAATGATGAAGATTAAGATGATGATGATGATGATGATGATGATGATGATGATGACGATAATGATGACGACGACGACGACGACGATGATGATTATGATGATTATGATGACTATGACAGATATGTATTTTTACTACGGAAGAATATATTCGAGCAAGGATGCATTTTAAATATGATTGCATTCGTTTCATTGAACTTCGAATTCCACAAGAAATTATGATAAAGCATACTGATGTATATTGCATTATTATACGAATCAAAGACGACCATTAAGATTAATCTCTCTCTCTTTCTCTTTCTCTCTCTCTCTCTCTCTCTCTCTCTCTCTCCTTCTGTCTCTCTATTTCTCTGATAAAACATAGAATTAAAGAAATTAATAAAAAAAAAATAAATAAATAAATAAATAAACAATGATATCGTATAGAAAAGTGAATATAACTGGAGCACGTATACACACACACACACACACACACACATATGTACATATATATTCAGAGTAAAACGTCGTCGTCGTCGTCGTCGTATCGAAATCAATTTTACGCAGGCGTGTTTAGAAGAAAATTGAAGTGAAATGGCGAGAGTAGTTTGATTTACATAGCATTGCGACGTACATACATACATATATAAATACATACATATATACATATATACGTACGTACATACATAAATGCGCTTTTCCAACTATCGAGATACGACGAGATAGTAATGATAGTCAGAGAGATATCATTCCGATACGATTTGCACAGAACTCGTGTATTCCTTTCATAAAAATAATTTACCGAGAGGACTTTAATGCGAAACACTACACACGTGTCCGTCCATATATGTGTGCGTATATGTATATATATGTGTATATGTGTGCGTGTGTGTATACGTAAGTACTTACTTTCTCTCTTTAGATTTAAACGCGAACTCACCCACGCTACTATGTCATCGTTAGATTCGCCATATTTCAATTTTTCCTTCATACGTTTTACATAATTATCCATAAATATCAACGTAAATATCGATCGGATCGATTAACACATTGCGAATGCTATTGAATGGGCAAAGATAGGATGGAGAGGTCAGGGATCAACGTCGTCGTCGTCGTCGTCGTCGTCATAGTCGTTGTTGATTGACAATCAATTTTTACATTGAAAATTTCATTTAAAAATATTTTCAAACGATTTTCAATGTTTAATATTTTACGTGTATATTGAAATTATAGTAATAATAAAAAAAGAAAACAAAAAAGGAAGAAAATATCTACTTGTTTAATAAAAATGAAATCTGATGTAAAACTTATGCCAATGAATTTTTACGTATATATTTTCTTCTTTTTTCTTTTTATCTTTAAGCAATTTTACAAATTTCATTTAAAATGAAAAAAAGAAAATGTCCCTTCGTAATATTTATATGTATATGTATTAATAATATAAGTTTATTTGAAAGAAATTTATTTTCTGATAAGATTAAAATATAGCGTGAAAAATGTGGCAATAAATTATTTTTTATCCCTTTTTATCTCATATACATATATTTTTTTTATTTAACAAATTTTCATTTTTTCTTTCCTTCTTTTATATATTTTTATCTAAAAATATAATAATTATCATTAATATGAAAAAAGTTTAATTTTTTGCATATATCGAAGAAAGAAAAAAAAAGATAAAAAATAAATAAAAGAAAAAGCATTTGATCAAATCTTCAGAAATTTGTGCTTTCTTTCTTTCCTCCTTTCTTGTCGTTTTCTTTTTCTTTTTCTTTTTAAATTAATCTTTTAAATTTGAACTTGAATTTTGTATCACATTGGTAACAATTTGAAAACAATTCACAATGGCACGAAACTTTCCGAACAACTTTGAAACTTTCTAATGTTATAAGAGTAATCGTTATATCTTACAATTGTCAAGTAAATTTTACGTGTGTCTGAAAATGAGATTTCTCGTTTCCTGTTAGTAATGTGCTAACACCATATCTCCGATGGATTTTAATGCTCTACAACGTCATATAACTATTATTAAGTTACAAACTCGTATATCTTATTACATTTTTTCCCAGCAAATTGGTTATATATATATAGGGTGGGCAAGAAAGTTTATAAATGTCTTTTTAAAATCAATTATATATTTTTTCGAGACTTTCTAGGTTAATTTCTTCTTAGCCTTTTTATTTTGTTTTTTATTCTTTCCTTTTTCTTTTTTTCTTTTTCTCTTTCAGATTTGAAAATTAAAAATCATACGGATGATCGTCGTCATGTACGATTATTTCATAATGAAAGAGATTTTTATTCGATCAGACAATTACATCTGTATGTGCAAATATTAAATCTCATTCTCTGTCAATTTGTTTTATTAAACAAATGTTTAAGAAAACTTAAATTTCTATTTTATAGATTTATTATCTTCGCAAAGTTATATAATATTTTTATTTCTTTTTCTTTTCCTTAGATAGATGACATTAAATGTGAAGAAAACGATAAAGAATGATCTATAAATCCATTTGAATCGAAAAGAAGTTAAGGTGTATCCCTTTGTAAATAAATTGTATTAACAAAAAAAAAAAAAAAAAAAAAGAAAAATCGTCTGGATCGATCTGTAATCTTAATGGATCGCTGGTTTCACGTTATATAAACTTTTCTAAATAGGTATAAATAAAAAAAAGGAAAGAAAAAGAGAGAAAAAAAATTAAAATATATATATCAGAGAAAGGGAGAGAATGAACAAAGCGTCATAGTTGGATCGAGAACGTTTATATCGAAACATTCGTGTAAACGAAAGCATGAGTCGAACAAGAGTATGATGGAAAGAATATAAAAGAAAGGAAAGGAATGAAAGATATTTAAAAGAAAAAATCGCGAGAAAAAAATCTTTTCTTTTTCTCGAATAAGACGAACAAAAAAAAAAAAAAAAAAAAAAAAAAAAAAAAAAAAAGAAAGAAAGAAAATTAAAAAACAATGTAAATAAATAAATAAATAAATAAATAACGAAACGTTTCACGGTAGCTTAGAGAGTGTTTAACCAAGCGACGGTGGATTAGCAGCTTAATCTATCCTTCCAATCGACACGAGTCCTTAACTCTCTCTCTCTCTCTCTCTCTCTCTCTCTCTCTCTCTTTTTTTCTCTTTCTATCTATCTTCTATCTCTATCTATATCTATCTCTTTCTCTCTTCAAGAAAAGTTAAGTAAGGTAACGAGATACCTAACATATACCCGTCGACATGCCGGATAGATACTTACACGCAAGCTCGCGTTAAATCAGTGTTAATAAAAGATATGAGAGGTACGACGATAAAAAAAAAAAAAAAAGAAAAGAAAAGAAAAAAACAACAACGAGAAAAGTCAAAAAAAAAAAAAGGAAAGGAGACGAAAGGGAAAAGAAAAATAAACGGACAGGAAGAAAACCAAACGTTAAACGTGAATGGAAAAAAAGGAAGTTAAGAAACAAAAATGAAAAAAAAAAAGGGGCCACGCAATAGTAAAGAAAAAGAAATAGCGAAGGACAAAGGAAAAAAGAAAGAAAAAAAAAAAAGAAAGGAAACAGAAAAAAAACAGCAGAGCCTCCTCCCCATCCAGCTCCCCTTCCCCCCCACCCCAAAAAAAAAAACAAGTACAAAAAGAGAAAATCGTTTGGATAGAAGGTACGAAAGTTTCTTCCTGTACGTTCCCGTAGACGTTAGGTAGGTGCTTATTACAAGGCGGTGTAATGGGCTTCCGCAAGTGCGAGTTCCGCGGATCGCAAGTCGTTTTCCGCGGGGCGATAACGACGAAAGAGAAAGAGAGAGGGAGAAAGAGATAGACAGAGAGAGAGAGAGAGAGAGAGAGAGAGAGAGAGAGAGAGAGAGAGACTTCGTGCATAATACACGAGAATGAAAGAGAAACATATATAGAGATAGATATAAAGGGAGTAAGAGAGATAGAGAGAGAGAGAGAGAGACTTCGTGCATAATACTCAAGAATGAAAGAGAAACATATATAGAGATAGATATATAGGGAGTGAGAGAGAGAGAGAGAGAGAGATAAAAGGAAGTAAAGAACAGCAGTGGCAACGTGATGTTAGCGGCCGCTCTCCCAGCAAATTAAAGTGTGTATAATGAGTAGCCGAAGGTGCGATCATTCAATTAATATCCGAGACGACGCGCGAGCGACCAGGTGGAAAGTTCTCGGGCACCCTATCTACGCCGGCATACTTTGACTAAGCTCTATTACACACTTTCGAGAGTTACCAGTTCTAACACATATGCATACATATATATATATATATATACATCTATATATATATATACACATAGATACATACATGGTCACATATGTGGGGTGTCATTTTTATTATTATATCTTCTCGTTTATCGAGAATATTACGAATTTATATTTAATCGATATGGTATACGAAGATTTATATTATTCGATTGGATTTATCACGATTATTAGTTAATTATTATTATCACTAAAATATATCCTCATTAGAATAATAATAAGAAGAAGAAGAAGAAGAAGTAGAAGAAGAATAAGAATAAAAATAATAACATAGGTAATCGAAAAAATTCATTGAAAGAAAATTTAATGTGAAATCTAAATATTAGATAGCCAATAAATACTATACAACTATTATATAGGCAACGAGGTATATAAGTCCAAAGGATGGACTTCAAAGTGAAAGGCGAGGAAACTGACTTCCAATTAAATTGTATCTCCTTTAAAAGAACTGACCGGCTACTGCTCCTGCTACACATACACAGACACACACACAGGAACACATGCAAGTCTCTTCGTAACTCTTCCTTCTTGGCTTTCGTTTCATTTATAATATATATATATATATATATATATATATATTATTAAAAAAAAAGAATGATAATGAATGATCCTTTAATATAGCATAACTACGCTCCAATCATTATATCGAATAATAATCCAAAAATAAACGTAGATGCATGAGACAATAATATTTATTGATACACCCTATACATATATATATATACGTATATTTATATAGCAATAGTATCTATATATTAGTAATCAGAATGAAATACATTTTACACTTATATGTTACAAGAGATATCAATTTAAACAACTAATTCTAAAGAATATTTATGTAAGAACGAAAGTCGATGTGATCGATAAACGAAAAAACAAAAAAAAAAAAAAAAACAAAAAAAAGAAAATAAAAAATAGAAAAAAAAAACAAATCAGAAAAAGAAAAACTAAAGGAAACCTCCTCGAGAAAAAAAAGGCACGGTATGAAAAGAAAGAAAGAGAAGAGAATTGAAAAGATCGAACGATCGGTAGAAGATAACATCAAATAAGGATAATTTTGTGGTATATATATATAATGACAACGAAGTTAGGCTCACGAGAAAATGGTTCCTCCTCTGGATACAGGTTGAAAATAATCGAGTAAACGGCTCAACGTAGGGGCAATAATGAGTGTCCAGGATGATAGGAAAAAAAAAAAAAGAAAAAGGAAAAAAAAGAGTAAACGAAAGAAAAAAAGGAAGAAAAAAGAGACGAAAAAAAACAAAAAAAGAAAAAGAAAAAAAGAAGAAAGAAAGAAAAAAAAAAGCGAAGGAAAAAAAGAACGGTTAAGTTCACGCGAAGAAACCGGCAGCTGTCACGGTCCATAACGTTTTATCACCATGCCGCGAAACATCTTCAAAGAATATAGCTGTAATAACTATAGAAATTGATTTCCTCGTGAGATCATTGGAAGGAACCAAGTAAGTAACCAACCAACCAACCAACCAACCAACCAACCAACCAAGCAACCAACCAAGCAACCAACCAAGCAAGCAACCAAGCAAGCAACCAACTAACCAAGCAACTAAGCAACCAAGCAACCAAGCAAGCAAGAAAGCAAGAAAACAAGCAAGCAGGCGTAAATACAAGAAAAAAGAAAGAACGAAAGAAAAAAAAAGAGAGAGAGAGAAAGACAGAAAAGGAAGAAGAAGAAGAAGAAGAAAAAGACAGGAGTATATTTCTCTTATTTACTCTAATACACAGAATGGAAGTCGCATAAATGCAGAAAACGGATGGTACCTGGTATTACCGGACCGGAAACTAAACTAAGACCGGCACAGATAGATATTTACGTGTACCTTCCGCACCGCGACCACCGTGGCCGTTTCTTCGGTTAATACGATGACAACCCGCGGAGAGATTCTTATCTTATCTCGATCTAAGATCGAGAGGCAAACGCGTGCCTCGAGTCTTTGCCAACTCGGAAATGTTACTAAGTACTGTCGTACTAAATGCGACGAGAAGAATAAAGGAGGGGAGGGTTAAGGAGTGGAGTGTAGGGGGGGTGGGGGTGGGAGGGGGGGTTAACGCTAATACGCTACAAACTCTAAATGCATACCAACCAACGAAAGATTAGAAATTGGCTCCTGTTTCTTATTACGTAATTTCATATAAGTGGGAGGGCGGGGGGTGGGGGGTGGGAATAAGGATATGGACCTGGAAGAGGGGAAACTTGTTAATATGGTATTACATATAGTAAGTGATTAATAGAAATATGAGAAGAATAAAAGAAAAGAGAGAGAGAGAGAGAGAGAGAGAGAGAGAGAGAACAGATAGAAGAAAAAAAAAGAAATAGAAAAAAGTTATCATCTTCAATATCCTCTTACATATATACGTATAAAATTGATGATATTTATTATATTAATTGTTGTACGTTCAAATCTATTAGGTCAGTTCAAAAGTTCGTGCGCATTAGTAGCATGTATGGGATTCGCGAAATGCGCACGAACTTTTGGACTGACCTGATACATATCTAATTTGAACATCGTAAATTTTAAGAGATTTTTTTTTTTATGGCAGAAAGATATAACTATAAGAATAACTGGATGGGTGAATGGGAATATCGGGGGAGGGGGCGGGAGAAAGAAAATGTATATCTCTTATGGTTAGCCGTATCGTACCATAATCGTACCGTATCGTACCGTACCGTATTGCACTGTACTATACCGCACCGCGTCACGTCGCCGTGTGAAACAACGGGCATCGCTAACTTGTTCTCTCGCTAGTAGACGTTACTAAGGGGCACAACCGAGTTCACTCGGCTGACCCTATTAGGTGGCCATTAAATCGACACGGTATCTCCTCTCGTGTGTGCCATTGGGACAAATGCCAACCGTTTCCTGGAACATCTGCGTGAAAAGGATTTCTCTTTCCTGGTATAGATCATCCTAAGTATAAAGTAAGTAAGTAAGTAAGTAAGTAAGTAAGTAAGTTAGAGACGATGTACCACGGAACAGTAAAGGAACTCGATAGGTAGGTAGGTAGGTAGGTAGGTAGGTAGGTAGGTAGGTAGGTAGGTAGGTAGGTAGGTAGGTAGGTAGATAGATAGGTAGTATAGGTAGATAGGTGGTAATGTTGAAAAAAAATCTTTCATCTTGATTGTGAGAAGAGGCAGAAGGAGAAAAGAAGAAATATTTGAAAAAATATAAAGAAAAAAGAGAGAGAGAGAGAGAGAGAGAGAGAGAGAGAGAGAGAGAAATAGGATAACAAAAGAGAAAAAATAGTATACAAAAGAAAAAAAGAAAACAGGAAAAGAAAGTCCTCAGACGTCTCTTATGTGTGCCAATATCGATTTTTTACATACACATATATACCAACCATAAATCCTAATAAGTACGTAATTAAGATGGTTGAACCCATAATAGAGATTTCTTTTCTATCTCTCTCTCTCTCTCTTTCTCACGATGTCCCAATAATAGATTATTACTCTGTTTTCATGTAAATTTTCATGGGAACGAATAAGAGATGACGATTGTTTCTATGGTCGATGATACCGTAACCTTAACGGTTTCGAAGACTAGGACACTAAGACGGATGTTTGATTTTGGCAAATAGGCTTTCTAAATTTGCCATACTCGAAGATGATATATACTTCCGCCAACCATGACACGTTTTCTTTTCGCCAATGCTAACTTATAATTTATAATACTCGTCTGTGATTAATAATTTTCCTGATTATATTTCTTTACAATTTATTTAATAATAATTATCTAATAATGTATATATATATTTTTTTTTTATATAAAATAATAATAACACTTCAAAATAAAATAATACTCCAGGTAATCTATGTAATATATTATATAAATATTTATATAAAATATAATTATATAAAATAAAAACTTCATATGGATTCAGTGGATTATTTAATATTATATATATATATATATATATATATAATATAATATAATATATATATTTTTTTCTTATAATATATTAATATTTATTATTTAATTTATTAAAAATTAAAAAAAAAAAAAAAGAAAATAAAGCATACCTTAGCATATAGAAATATCGATAAACATTATAGTAATAATAATAATAATAAAATTAAAACATTGAATTTGTTATTAATTTTAATGATTTGTTTTCAATAGACGTTAATAAATAAATTTCGTTGTCCCTTCTCCATCATCTACCCTTCGACCACGTCTATAAGGGTAAATTCTAAAAGCACAAGAGTAACACGTGCCTTCTCGAGGGTTAATTTGGCTTATCGTAGTGTAGTTTGGATTTCGTGCGTTTACAAAAGCGTCGGACCAAGCTAACGATATCCCGACTTTACCACACTATACTATACTATACTATATCATACTATACTATAGCATACTATACTATACTATACTGTACTATAGTAGTAGTAATAGAAGCCGCGAGCATTAATTAAGATTCTCTCTCGTTTGAAAGGAATCAAACGAAGGGTACTGCTCAATTTTGGGGAGCTAACGACTTATACTTATTTAAAAGGGGTGAGATTATTAATTAATTGACTTACGACCATTTAACACTTAAAATATCAAACCAATGAAATCGAACGATTTTATATTGAACTTGTATTTCCTTTTTTCTTTTTTTTTCAAATAAAATAAATGGAAAACATAACAGTCAATAAAAAATTGTCTTTCTTATAAACCTATATATAGGTTTTTTGCGTTTAGGTGAAAAACAACATTTGTATAAAAAAAAATGTTAAATAATAACTGAATAAAAAAAATATATATATATATAATCAAATAACTATTAAATAATATATTTAAATAACTTATTAAAAAATATATGTATATATAATGTACTTCTCAACGAGATACGGATAATTTTATGAAACTTTTGTAATTTTCGTGAAATACGGAGATCAAAAAAAAAGAAAAGAAAAAACTAGGAAAGATTAAAAACAAAGAAAAAATGAAAAAGAAAAAAGTAAAAACTTACCGTTTCTGAGGCGACGCTTTTCACCTTGGAGAGTAGAAACGCAGCTGGTGATAGATAAGACTTGACAAAGTTCTCCAGGTTTCCATGATAAGCGCATACTAAAATGTCACGGGCCTGTCTTATCAAAAGATTGATAACACCATCGCCATAAATTGGTCCAAGTAGATTCCTTACTAAGGAGGCGACATCACCGCGAGCCTGAAACAGAGAACCCCTTTCATTCTTCTTGCGTTATCACTATAAACGCAAGCAAATTAATTAAACTTATGATATCTAACGTTAAGCATATATCAACATTCGAAGACACTGAGAAACGTTGTATATTTTCTTTCTTTACATATGTAATTTTATTTATCTTCTTATCCTTTTCTCTTTTATAATCTTAACCAACGTCATTGGTTATCTAAACGTGTATGTATGTAACATAAACTGACCTCGTTATGGTCATAACAAGCAAATGTTACTTTAATAGAATTTTATTGAAATTAAAAAAAGACATATAGATAAGAAACGAGAGAAGAAGAAAAAAAAACAATTAATATAAAATTCCCAAAGGAATACAAATCTTTTCTTATTATATCATGTTATATTTAGACTATTCTATGACAACTTTATTATACTGAAATATTAGTAATATAATTATTATATTATTATTTCATTATTAAATAACAAATTTGCAATTCTACTTGAAATTAAAGGACTTATTTTTATCTATAAATATATAGAATTTATATATATTTATATATTATAGAAATCTTAAATGTATAAATATATATATATATATATATATATATATATAAAATAAGATATAAAAAATAAATATATATATATATATATATATATATATATATATATATATATGATTAATCGGGGCTATTATTATTTTCTATATTTTAACATAAATAATTGCTTGACATATATAAATAAAAAATCGATCAATATCTAATCCCGACGAATTTTTTTCTTTTTATTTTTTAATTCTTTTTATAATATATAAGAAATCGAAGAAGATGGATTACGAAGGACAAGTGCGGTGATGGTCGAACATGTGGGTGCATTGTATTCTGTGTGCGGCATCGTTGCAACGATGTGCATAAACATCGCGGTTTACTGGGCCACTCACGAGGAAGAGGAATACCACGATGTAACCATTATACGTTCACCAAGTCGACGTCCGCCCACGTACGTGTTTCCGCCCTCATCGTACTTGTAGACACACGTATTTATACATATGTACGTGTATTACATATATATATATATTTTCTTTTTTCTTTTTTTGCATATAACTATTCGAGAATAATTTAACTTATCTTATTTGTTACATTTATACTCAAATTTTATTCCAAAAATATTATTTCAAACAATTTTATTAGAATATTTATAATTTTTTATTAAATTATTTAATTCTGTGTAATGTCATATATCGTGTATAATACATACACACGCGTTCCTTACATTCCTGTATATAATACAAAATTAAACACATTTATGTATATATATAGATAAAATTATTATAATTATATGTAATTATAATAAATATTTAAGTATATAATTTTAATTATAATTTTAAACATATAATAATAATTATAATAAATTATTCTAATTATATATAATTATATAATTTTGACATTGGTATATATAATTTTAACATTGTTTTTTTCTTTTCTATATGAATTTTTTGCTATTAATAGAGAGAGAGAGAGAGAGAGAGAGAGAAAAAACAATTTGAAAATTTTTTTATATGATTAAATTAAAAATGTTCAATTTTATCACGTAAACTTATTCGTCATTAATATCGTTAATGATATAATATATATTTTTCTTCTTTAAAGAGAATAAAAAATTCAAATTAAAAATCATTTCTAAGTCTCTTACGTTAGCGATAACAGGTTAAATTTCTCTTAAACGAGTTCCCCCATTTTCTGTGATATATTATACTCGTGTGAACTTTGAAAACCAAATGAGATTCTATTTATCATAGGAAGAAGGTGTATATTGCGGACGAATGTGAGTTGCGTCCCACGATGCACCGACATCGGTCATAAAATTGCAACTCTCGGTGTCCGTCGGTAACAATATTTGTTTAGTTAGAATTTATGAGTGAAAGGGTGAGTAGAGAAGGAACATGAAGGGCTCATATGGGGTCTCCCGCATCCCTTTGGAATATTCTCGATAGGGGATGAACTAGAGATAGGTAGGGTAGTGATGATAGCGGAGGGAGAGGGGAGGGTGGAAGAGGAGTGGTATGGTATAGGGGTCGTTTTGTACTCCGAACATAAATTAACTGCGATTCACATGCCACTGATTTTAATCGTCTACCTTATTCAGCTATGTTGTTTTATTAATGTTATTTACACACATGAAAGATCATAGTCCGATTTATCATCGTATATTTATAATTTATAATATAGCTTATAACATAACATGATTTATATGATTATATTGTAGGTAAATATATTTATTTTCCCCTTTTATTTTTATTATACTTATTATTATTTATTATTATTATATTACATTATATATTTATTACTATAATTATTATTATTATTAATATTAATATTATTATTATTATTATTATTATTATTATTATTATTATTATTATTATTATTATTGATTCTTATTATTATATTACTATTTGTTATTATTATTATCGCTCAATATTACATATTACTCTGTCGATTATTTATTATTAATATTATTCAATTATACTTTAATCTGGTCACATCGATTAAGTCAATTATTATAAATTGTTTTAATAAAAATAAATTTTGAATGTTAAACGAAATAATGATTTGTAAGAAAAAAAGAAAACAAATACACATATATATAAATTTTCGTAAATTAAAGATAAAATAAAATGAAACGTAAAAGAAATCTATCTCGTCTATATCTCTTTAAAACTTTTTATATGAACCTGATTTGACATGCCGGCAACCCTACGGAATTGTAATAAAACGAGCGCACCAGGGTATCTCTTGATTAGCTTCTTTGTTTTCGTCATTCGCTTTGTCTAACCTCATCCCTCTTTTTAATTCCAATGCTTTTTCATAAACCATGTTAATTTACATTTTTAACGAGAATATGACCACACCTGAATGTATTTTCTCGCGATTACCAATCTACATTCCCTCGAAATATCCTTAAATTTGATTCCTTCGTATGTTGTAATCGATTTTTCAATGAATTTAACAAAAGAATATTAAAATTAATAATCGTTTGTTTGCAAATGAAACATAATCCAAATTTTATAAATATAATAAAACATTATCGTATACGATGTTACAAATTTTATATTTTTTTATAAAATTTATATTAAATTGTTCGTATATAATATTTTTAATGTATAAAATTGATCATATTATAATTTATTATACAGATATATATATATATAATTTTTATAATATCATATACAATATTAAATGGTATATATATATATATTATGTTTCATAGAGTATTAAGTATAAATATTATTATAGATACTTTATAAATAAACAAATAGAATGTAATTTTGTATCAAATATAAAAAACGAAAAAGAAAAGAAAAACACCCACGATTTCTTACGTTTACTTATAAATCATTGCAAAAAAGATACGTGTAATAAAAAATAACTTTATAAATCCTTCTTCTTCCTTTACGATTCATTCATAAAAAAAAAAAAAAAAAAAAAAAAAAAAAAAAAAAAAAGAAAAATAATCAAAGAAAGAAAGAAAGTAAAAGGATTATATTCATACGAATTAAATATATAAATTTTCAAGGAATCGAATCGAGAGAAGAAAGAGAAAAAAACAAAAAGAGGGAAAAAAAAAAAGAAAAAGAAAGAAATTCGAAAAAGCCACAAGTTGATCTCTTTTCCCTCTCCGTTCTCTTTATCTATCCCGATATATTTACCGATCTCTTCTTCCGAGTTTCTATATCGATTTAAAACACTCGACGACCCCTTCTCATCTGGCTACGCTTCTCGAATTTCAAACCAACCTCGCAGCTCCTCTAATTTGCATCACGGACACATTTATTCAGCTAGGAACTTCGATTATTCACCCCTTATGGTATCCAATGGTTACCGTGCGTACCTTTCCGAGAGAGAGAGAGAGAGAGAGAGAAAGAGAGAGGGAAAGAGAGAAAGAGAGAGAGAGAAAGAGAGGAAGAGTACTTACGAGGGATGTCACCGTGCAAATATTTCCAATTCTCATCGATCAATTGAAATAGAAAACGAAATCGAAAATGGTAATATAATGAATGATGACGCACGAGTACTACTCGTTGTTAAATCTACAATGAATATTTCTTTTTTTTTCTTTTTTTCTTTTTTTTTTTCATTTTGCCCTCCAAATACTTATTCGTAAGTCAAACAAACTCGTTAGGGGACTATAATGACTTTAATGGAAGAGAAATGAAAAAGTAATTATACACACACACGCACACACACACACACAGACATATATATATATATATATACCTAACTCTCTAGACTAAATTCAAACAATACGAACATCCTGTCGATCGAGACGAACATTTTATCGAAACGATTCAATCGAAATATTCTTGGAACGTCGATAGATATCAAATGATCCTCTGCCTTCCTTTTTACGCACTCTGAACACCCTACGGGATTGAAACAACAACGCGGAAAAAAAAGGAAACGAAAAAAAAAAAGAAGAAAAAAAAACGAAACAGACGAAAAAGAAAAATAAAAAAGAAAAAAGAAACAACATTGCAAGAGATAATTCTCGGCTGAACGAATAAAACGAACGCGATATCTTTGTATGTAAAACGTTCAACTGAATATTTCAACAATACGATTTTTATCTATGGATCATCCTAACTGTTTCTAATGACGCTGCTAGTATGTTTTTGTAAAAGAGAAGAAAAAAAAAAAAAAAAAAAAAAAACAGATCACAAATAATTACCAAAGACGTTATTAAGAATATTTGAGATTCGTCATTATTTTCTTTTTTCTTTTTTCTTCTTTTTTCTTTTTTTTTTCTTTCCAATCATTCTCATAACGACAATAATAATTATTATTAGAAATATCGATAGCTTTATGGATAATTTTTACGTCGAATAAAAAAACTTTCGAAATCGAACGACCTTTTAATATTTTCGTGCCCATTCAAGATCAAATAATAATTGTCATAAAGTAAATATAAACAACAACGTCCAAAAGAAAAAAAAAAGAGAAAAAATAAAAAAAAAAATAATAATAATAATAAAAACGAAAGAAGAAAGAAGGAAGCAAGAAAAAAGAAATGCAAAAGGAAAAAAGAAAAAGGAAGAAGAGGAAAAAAGAAAAATAATAAACAGAGCTTTGAGCGACATTAATTAAATCTCTTAGAGAAAATGAGGATGAAAGAAAAAAGAGAAAAATAAAAAAAAAAACAAAAAAAAAATAAGAAAAAAAACAGAAAGAAAAAAAGAAAGAAAGAAGGGGGGAAAAAGAAGGAGAAAGAAAAGAAATGAAAGAAATCTATCGGAAGTTAACCGAGCTCATTACACAATATACCAGAAGCACCGGTGTGTTATCCATCAATGCTCGGCACTTAGCAATCGCGAGAAAATACCACGGTTGGAGAGAGAGAAAGAGAGAAAGAGAGAAAGAGAGAAAGAGAAAAAGAGAGAAAGAGAGAGAGAAAGAGAATTTTACATAAACGAGCAAAGGAGAGGACCGATAGATAGGTATTAGGGTTGTTGAAGGGTGCAGACGAAGAGGAGAAGGATAAAGAATACATGTAGATGGAAGAGAAAGAGGAGGAGATGAAGGAGAAGAAGAAAGAGGAAGAGAAGGAGGAGAAGGAAGAAGAGGAGAAGGAGGAGGAGGAGTACCAAATGGGAACGTGCATTAATCAAATTCTCTCTAAGCGGAAAGGTAAGGTTAACGGATCAAATGTCTCGCTTAGTATTTCGATAAAATTGCAAATCGTCTATCCTCATAGACGGTAGATAACCACCGTTAACGACTTAAACATATTTTTCATATATTCACATATTATTTATTCATATTCAAATCGAATTTATATACCATAGAGTGACACGACGTCTAAACGTTTAAATCCTTAAACGATAATAACTTAAGAGACGTTTATTAAAATTATCGCTTATACATCGCTTGTAAAATCATCAATTACTATGTAATGGTTTTAACTATTTATGTATATTGCTATTTATCGTACCGGTCAGTCTAACTATCACGAAAATTTATTCGTTGGACGATTGAACTTTATTTTCTTTAATATTCCTTTATATATATATATATATACATAATAATTATATTATATATATAATAACTAAATTATATATATATATATATAATTAATAAATAAATATATATATATAAACGGACGGACAATGCACCCGCGATCGGAGTACGTAAAAGGCGGCGCCATTCGATTCCAAGCAAACTCGAATGCAATTGCAATCGTGTAACGACGTCTCAATCCAACCACGGTGCATTCCAGGGATTTGTTTCCACTCAGATTACAACTACAGATATCGCGGTCGCGAGCGACCTATATTTCATGCCAGAAACGAGAACCGCATCGATCCGATTCATTTAATTCGCCAAGTTTCGTAATGCCTGAGCCCGCGAAAAGCATGCTTCGCTTTTGAGATAACGTTTATATATCAATATAACTGTATATACCTGTTTGTATATATATATATATATATATATTCACATGTATACATATTCATATACATTTCGATTTATATATATACATATTCGTATACATATACATCGAAATAACTTTAAGTTACTTTCAAAGCTATTTCTACGTATATATCTACACATATATATATATATATATACATACAAATATACTACATATATATATATATAATAAAATAACTGTGTATATATGTATAAGATGTATATTTATTTATTATAATATATATAAACTTATTTTATATATATATATATATATATATATATATATATATATAATTTATACATTATTAGAAATACAAAATATGTGTCCACATATATCTACAAATGTAAATATATATATATATATATATATATATATATATATATATGTATGTGTTTATATATATTAATATTTATGTATATATATATATGTATATAATATGTATATATATTGTACATAAAGCAAGGATTTTAACGAAGAACGTTGCGTGTATCTGATCGTGGATCATCAGCAGCAGCGCATGGCCTATGACTTTGGCTAGTTACGCCGGTGAAAGTCAAAGAAGAAAGTTCTTAATACGTAATTTTTTATCTCTTTCCCTTTTTTTTTCCTTTTGTATATTTTTTCCCCCTCCCCTCTTCTCTTTTTTCTTCTTCTTCTTACCTTTTTTACCTCATTACGTATTATCTTCCACTTATCTCAGAAAATTTATTATTTTGTTACGATGTAATAAACGATACCAATCGAATTTCATGATCATTTAAAATAGATTACGATCGTTCTCCGTGAATTTATTCGACTCGTATCCTTATCATAATTGTTTATCGTTTCCTAATGATATATATATATATATATATATATATATATATATATATATATATATTTTAATTCGAAAAAAAGAAAACGAGCTAATTCGAGCTAAAATGGAAGGGTGAGTATTTTTTTTTGGTTGGGGTTGTGACGGCATGAGATGTTTATACATCTTTACCGTAATGAGATATAATTTTTTTAAAAATCAATAAAATCTCATATATTAGTCCGAACAAATTAGTCTATTTAATTGAATTGCTCGAATGTTTACTTTGAAAGTGATATAATTTAATTTCCATGAACGAATCGATTTAATAATTGTGTCAATGGAAACATTCAACTTTATGGCAACGCCTCACGTGAATCTTGATCTGCAATTTTCTTCTTTCTTTTATCTTATTTCTTTCGTTTTTAATTTCGTTTGTATACTCTATTCTTATTATTAAACTTTTTTACAATATTACATGGAAAAATGTTTATCGAGGGAAATGCATTTTTATGTGAAATGCATGTTCGATAATAATTTTTTTTTTGTTAGATATATTGTAAAATTATTTGATTAATTAAAAAAAAAAAAAATGATTTACTTCGATGAAAATAATATATAATTCTATTTTGCGATGAAAGATGAAAAAAAAACAAACAAACAAACAAACAAACAAACAAACCATAGCCATATAATAAAATTGAACGTGTCTGTTTTATTTATTAACGCATAACAAACCTATTAGCGTTTCTTACAGCAAAATATTCTTTTATAAAAAAACATTAAATATCTTCATAAATAAAGAAAAGTAAACAAATATATATATATATATATATATATATATATATATATATATATGTATAAGAAAAAAAATAAATAAATAAAAAGAAAATAAAAGAAAGAAAGAAAAATTCATATCCCATAGAAATTTCATTCCATACAATTTTCTCATTTGTAAATAATCGATTAACTTAATATCATTATTTAAAAAAAAAAAAATATATATATATATATATACACACACAGACACACTAATATATAGATAAATGTTTTCCTTTTATTATTGATAAACACACAAACAATATCAGAGATCATTAGATCGAAACATTGGCGTTTGCCTAAGGAATTAGTCGCTGCAGGTCGTAACGACGGGTCATGGCTGTGCCATAGTCTCTATATAGGACAATGACGTCACCATGGCTTACCTACGAGAGCAGAGTATATAAAATGTATCCGGTGGGTGTGTCGCTCCCATACCCTTTGTGACTCCGACTGGCGCTAGGAGCGACGAGGCCGCTATTATAAACGCCGCTGTTTAAACGCCGCGTAAACGGCCGCGCACGAAAGGGAAGGTAATCGTGCGGAGCACGACCGGATTCTATTTTGTCAAGACTATACCACCCGATATGGCTAATATAAATTCCTGAAACACCTTTTAATACAGAACTATTAATACAGAAGAGCCATCATGAATTTGCCCGTTTAACGTCATTAATTCTTATCACACCTATCGTCAAACTGACAAATTATTTTCTTCTTCTTCTTCTTCTTTTTCTTCTTCGTCTTCTTCTTGGTCTTTCATCATTTTCTTTTTTTTTTTTTGTTTTTGTTTAATAATTCATAATTCATTCAATGAATCGGCTGTTCGATCGGTCAAGTCGATTAATTAATCGATTAAATATTAATCAATCGATTAATATTACAGATTAATTCAATCAAATTAATCGATCGATTAATCGACGCTTTTTCAATTTCTCTCTTTCTTTTTTTTTTTTTTCTTCTTCTTCTTTTTCTTTTTAATTTTAATTTTAATTATCGAAAAAGCACTCGGCGGACTCCCTCGCTTTTTTATATTCGTAATTAATCAACATAATTTGCGATCATTTAATCTCATTTATATAAAAGAAAGAAAAAGCTCATATGTATAAAAGAAAGAAAAAAAAATTAGAATATAAATTTCTAAATAATTATTCGAAATAAATTTCGAACGTATATCCTAATATATTTTTATATTTTATATATCTACGTAAAAAAAAAAAAAAAATTTATATCCTATAAAAATTTCAATTCGAATTTTTCTCCATTGAAAATAATCGATAAACTTACTATTATTATCTGAAATATAATATATATAAAAATAAAAAAAAAAGAACCCTGTAATAATTTTATTATATATATATATATATATATGAATTTTTCTCGTTCGAAAATAATTGTATTATCCTTCGGATATATTCGAATTATTATTCCAATTTAAAAGAAAAAAAAAAAAACAGAAAAAAAACGAAAGAAAAAGAAAAAACAAACGAACGAACGAGCAAACAAAAATTATCGAGGAGATCGATAAAAAAAAAAAAAAACAAAAAAAAAAAAGAAAAAGAAAAGAAAAAGAAAAAGAAAAAAAAATAGAAAGAAAGAAAGAATAAAGAAGAAAGAATATTTTCTTTCACGAAGAATGAAATGCAACGATGGGTTCCCATATCATCCCAATAGACATTCAAGATTTATATTCTCTATCCTACGATCACGATTCTAATTCTTTTATTAGGTATGGGCAAACGAACGAAAGAAAGTTCGAACTCTCAGGCATCAGTTCGTATTTCAATCATGAATAAACACATACACACACACACACACAAACACAGACACAAACACACACACAGAGATACATATATATTTATACGAATATAAATAGAATAGATAGTTACATCGAGTATAGAAATAATCGAAAATGAGGAGGACGCTTGCACTACCATAATTGCACGCTTAAATTTGCGTTACACGCCAAATCGCGTGACGTTAAAGGATAAAACGCGAGTCGGCGATTCTCCAATCACCTTCCACGAATCATTCACTTCCTCGAGATATACATATGTATAATATAATACATGAGTAAGTAAGTCGTCGTACTCGTCGTTGTCGTGGTCGTGGTTATGGTCGTGGTCGTGGTCTTGGTCATACTCGTCGTATCTTTCAAATGGTGAAACCTACTCTCCAGTTTCGATAAACACATTATATCAAAGGAAGTTTCGATCGTAAACACAATTATTGCTCAATATTAATTTAATCCAAACACACACACGCACACAAATATAATACATACATATATATGTAAGTTTTATAGATAATATAAGTATAATAGATAATCATTGAAACTCTAATTCAATTATTGATATCGATCCTCCCCTTTTATCTCTTTCATTTTTTCAAACACGATAAGTACTTAAGTAAATAAATAATTAAGTCGATATATATATATATATATATATATATCGTCATTTTAATTTTCTTTTTTTTTCGTATCAATCAAATAATTATTTCGAAATGGACAGCTATCTCTCTCTCTCTTTCATACACACACACACACACTCTTTCTCTTTTTCTCATTCTTTTTTTCTTTTTCATTTTGTCTCTCTCTTTCTCTTTCTATCTGTATTTAACCACGTCGCAACATAAAAGGTAAGATACGAATAAAAGAAATAACCTGGTGGATTTTAATAACAGTAATCGTAAGGTGGCAAGGCGTTTCACCATCTCCCAAGCTCGGCATCAATTATCCACTTCTCGACTCATTCGCGTGAAAATTAGACGGGCCATAAATTTCATGAAATTATCATCCATCTCGTTCTAGTACTGGAGTTTTCGCACTCGTTTTCGCGCTAAACGTATATCCCCGATATAACGTTTCCAGTTTATTCCACCTCCGAGTTTATATTTGCCACGAGCATCGTAAACGAAGAAGAGGAGAGAAAAAGAAAGAGATAGAGAGAGAGAGAGAGAGAGAAAGAGAGAGAGAAAGATCGTGTGAATCGATTCAAGTACCATACTTGAAACTTTCCTACCTCTTTAAATAACAATAAGTTACACAAAATGAAAATAATAGCTTTAAAACATTTCCAATCTTTCATACTACGTTCTATAATAAGACATTTTTTTTTTTATTATTATTAAAGTTAACACGTTTTCATAATTAATGTTCAGGATGTGTGTAAAATTATTTTCATTCGTTCAACGAATCTTAAATTTTATAATTCATTCCTATTCTAAAAGAAATTTTTTATTGGGTCGTGTTTCGCAAAAAAAAAAAAAAAAAGAAAAAAAAATAGAAGAAAATAGAAAAAAAAATAGAAAAAAAAGAAGATAAAAAATAAGCAAATTTATAAAATAAAAAAAAGAAACAGAAAAATTATTAATATTGAACATGCTTATCAATATACGATCGTACACGCATTCAATGAAATTCTTATTATAAAATCGAATTCGATCGAATCGATTGATGATTTAGTTACATCTTAAATCGATAGCAAGAAAGAAAGAGCAAAAAAGAAAAAAAAAATACGAAAAACAAAAGAGAGAGAGAGAGAGAAAATTGTAATAGCGAAAAAGAAAGAAAAAAAAAAATAATTAAAAAGATAAAAAGATTTTATCGAGCGAATGTATTAATGTAAAACCGATGATCGAGCGTCACAAGCAATGTTTGATCGACCTAAGATCGATCCAAGACCGATCCCAGTTCCGAAATAAAAAAAATATCTAGGAAGTGAAACGTGTCAGTGATTAATTCGATTCAACTTCTAGAAGTCACTATCGCCAAGCATGTTTCGCATGCACAACTCTCGCGCACCTTGCGTGTTGTTGTTGTTGATGTTGTTGTTGTTGCTGTTATTGTTGTTGTTGTTGTTGTTGTTGTTGTAATATTGGTAGTGGTAGTGATTGTGATAGTGATAGTGATGGTATTGCGCGCTTGCGCTTTCCTAACCACAATCGCCTAAATTAATTACATCTCCGGATACGATCGGTTGTAACAAGCCCGTAATAAACTTTGATCGTGACAAACCACCTACATACGAGTCTCTCATTAATTTCGACGTCGACCCGTATATATCTATCTCTTCGTATTTGCCATAATGATATAATAATAATATTAAAAATAATAATAATAATAATAATAATAATAATAATGATAATAATAATAATAATAATAAATAATAATGATAATGATAATGATAATAATAATAATAATAATAATAATAATAATAATAATAATAATAATAATATAACAATAAAAATTATTAGGATTTATAGTCTATAATAATCGAAAGATTTAACGATATATCCAAAAGTATTATCGATCGAAAAATTTGTCAATTTATTTCACGATTTCATCGATCGAAAAAGATTTACCGATTTATTTATTCGATGTATTAACTCTCTCTCTCTCTCTCTCTCTCTCTCTCTCTCTCTCTCTCCCCGTCCCTTCTCTCCTTTTTTTTTTCTTATCAAAGATCAATCAATTTTGGATAACATTGCAATATAATTCACGTATTTTTATCTTACGATAAATATAATATATTCATATAAAGATGTATGTAAAGAGAGATAAAAACAGAGAGAGAGAGAGAGAGAGAGAGGAGAGAAAAGAGAGAGGAGAGAAAAGGAAGGAAGACTTTCACTCGAAGTAAGGAGAACTCAAGTCACGTCGTCACGTCTATATCACTTCTTTGTGATAAACGATATTGAATAAAAGAGAACGAAGAGATAAAGAAAATAAATAAGCAAATAAAAAAGAATTGATTATTTATTCCATCCTCATTGTAAACTTTTCTTTACACCCTTATCACAATCCCCTCCTCGATATATTCACACCTTTTATCATGGAGTTTTTTTTATTCGCCAATTTTTTTTCTTTTTTCTTTTTTTTTTTTCTTTTTATTCGCTAAAACGAAAAACATTCACCCTATCTTCTCAATCTTTCAATGGTTCATCTTAATATTTAAAATTGTAAAGAAATCTCGCGAGAGATAAGTACAGAAGAGATGGGGGGATGAAGTATGATCGAAGGAGAGGGGGAAACAAGAGAATGGAATTTACTTTGGAAATCAATACATATCATACGATACATATTTTACGATACACTTGGCCATTGTAATAATAGGATTCTCGTATTTAGACGTTCGTACTTTGCAAGAACAAAGAAAAGAATATAATAATAATATTATCGTTCCATCGTGACTTAATACAACACTTTTGAGGTTAGGTAGGGTCTAGAGACTTTCCC
>NC_062210.1:1270000-1272500 GCF_912470025.1 Vespa velutina
TATTTTAAATCTATATAAAAAATACTATATTTTATATTTTTTATTGAAAAATGCCATTATGATATACTATATATCATATATGTAATATACAATATATTGTATATATATAATATATTTATTATATTCATATATATTTTTATTCATAAAAATTATTACATTCAATATAATATTTGAATTGTCATATAGATTAATCCATCAAAACAAAAACAAAAACAAAATTATTCTTTTAGGAATACAATATAAAAATTTAAATAAAAAAAAAAAAAAAAAATAAAAAGAAAAAAGCAGAAAAGAAAAAGAGAAAAGATACAAGTTGAATTGTACGTGTTAATCGAGACAAAAAAAAAATCTGTTCTACTGATCTATCCACAAAGATCTATCTATCTATCTATCTATCTATCCATTCATTCATTCGTGTAAAAGATATTTCAAATATTTCGAAGGTAGAAGAAAAAAAAAAAAAGAAAAAGAAAGAACGAAGTAAGTTAATTAACAGGACGTTTTAATAAAGATAAATCATCCAATGTGAATGAGAATTTCTGATATGACGATAGATATGTATTATCAATGTGTTTGTGTGTGTATGTACCTATCGTAGTAATTCGTTGGTTTACAGAAGAAAATAAAAGTATTATTCGTTGACGTCCGGTTGATGTGGAGGGATGTAGGAGGTAATAAGGGAGAAGAGGGTGGTAAAATAAATAGCTCTGGCACACGGCAATAGTAGATTAGAGCAGTAGATAAAGACTCTCATGAGATTGCTTAGAGTTTATTGTGCGTATAGAACAAGCCGACATAACAGTAAGCGAGTTCTGTCATCCACAGAAGCGTTGTTTAAGAGGAAGAAAAGAAGATGGAAGAGATGGAGTCGAGGAGGGGTGGATTTAGGTGAACTAGATTGAGTTAGGGATGAATGGGTTGTGACAGAGAAAGAAAGAGAGAGAGAGAGAGAGAGAGAGTTTTTTGTGAAGAAAAATATAATAGTATTGTCATTGATATAGTTATCTTGGCTATTTTTACAAATGTGTGTATATGTGTGTATGTATTTATGTATTTATATATTTATGTTGGTATGTAGAGACTATATTTTCTTTTCATCCGCAAAGTTAACCCTTTTATATAATATTTTATTATATATATATTATTAAATAAATTACTATCGATTATGTTATTATTATTATTATTATTATTATTATTATATATCAACTGAGAGAAATACATTTCTAAATTTCGATAAATATATATATATTTATATGATAATAATAATAATAATAACAATAAGAAGAAGAAGAGGAGGAGGAGGAGGGGAAAAAAAGAAGAGAAAGAAAAGAAAAACTTTTCTCGAAAATAAGAAAAAACAAGGAAGAAGAAGAAAAGTATTTTTTTTTTCCTGAACGAAGGTCCGATCCGTTGCGCTCTATGCTTCGATTAGGTCCGGTTAACAACAACGTCGAAAGTCAAGTACGAACAGTCCTGTTTTCTCTCTCCTTGGTAAACGAATAAAACTACGGGTGACCTTTAATTGCTAGAGTCGATCCCCGATCCACCTTTGATGACCTCGTAATGCACGAACGTTCGACGATATTTCGCGATGAAGATGAAGGAAAGTGACGGGAGTGGAAGTGGCAAATAGGAAGTTGGCAAATTGGGAGGGGAGAAGAGTACGTGGATATTCTGGGATACTCTGGGATACTCTGGGATACTCTCGGATACTCACGGATACTCTGGTATACTCTGAGATACTCTTGGATACTCTGGGATACTCTTGGGATACTCTGGTGTATTCGGTAGAATACTCGGAAGGTATTGAAAGAGGGATGGAGAGGTAAAAGAGTAAAAGAAATGGAAAGAGTAACTTTAAATCTTTACGTACATATATGTATATATATATATATATATATACATGTACGTATATAAGGGAATACAACGACGGGGGGTTTAGTTTATCCTCTACTTCGGTTAAGAACTACGTCCATCTTGTTTCAGTCGTACCAGCTAGCTTTTAGGACTCAATTGAGCCGTCCAAGTAGACATCAAGACACACACCGGGATACCTGAACGGTCTTTAATGAAGAAAGACATCCGGTGCCGCGCTGGCTGACGGAGTACAAGCGTTGCTAACACCGATATCTCTCTCTCTCTCTCTCTTTTTTTCCCTTTCTTTCTCTTTCTATCTAAACCCTTCTCATCTCTCTCTCTCTCTCTCTCTCTCTCTCTTTATATATACATATATTTCTCTTTCTCTGTCTGTTTCTCGTCTTCTTCTTCTTCTACTTCTTCTCTCTCTCTCTCTCTCTCTCTATCTATCTATCTTTATCTATCTATCTCTCTTTCCCTTTCTCTTTCTCGTTTTCTTCTTCTTTTTCTTCTTGATCCACCTTCTCATTTTCCTTCTCCTCTTTCACAGACTTTCTCGATCCCTTTCGCCGTTAATCGGAACTCCTCTCGCGAAAGAAACTCGCTGAAGTGCGATCAACCTGCCAGGTATGTACTTTCTACC
>NC_062210.1:1275000-1310000 GCF_912470025.1 Vespa velutina
AAAAAAAAAAAAAAAAAAAAAAGGACAAAATACTATTACATCTCAATCGTATCTAATTCTATTTATCTTTTCACCTTTTTTTCATTCTTTATTGACGGCGATTAAGAAGAAACAAGAAAAAAAAAAAAAAAAAAAACAATAAAGAAACTATAAAAGAAAAACAAGAAGAAGAAAAAAGGAGAAAAGGCAAAAACGAAAGAACGAAAAGAAATTATTACATAGGCAATTGTATCTAATTCCAATATATTTCATTAATCGTTTTATGTTGATCGCTATTAAGGTGAAAAAGAGAAAAGAAAAGAAAAGAAAAGAAAAGAAAAAAAAAAAAAAAGGAAGAAAAAGAAGAAAAAGAAAATACGAATAAAAAGAAAAGCAAAAGCAAAACGAAAACGATAAAATCTAGAAAAATATTAACGAGATACAATTTAATTAACGACGCCACACTCTTATCTTAGGTGTTCATTACGTATTTACAAATATACATACATACGTTCATACACGTTCCGAACACGTAGGAATATGAAACTAATGCTCTCGCTTCTCGAGTAAAACGTTTATATGACGATAACCGAAGAAGCAACTAGCAGCTAGTGTAAGAAACGCGAAGTAAAACGTATATTTAACGGTAGTCAGGTACCGTACCGTGGATTGTAATCTTATACGTTTAAAGTGCCGGGTATCGGGTGTTGCTATTTCACATAGCCGGTAATATTAATGACGAGCGAGCACGGTTTCCGAAGCTGAAGCGCCTAAGGACGCGCTCGCTGTAAAGATATTTCTTTTTTTTTTTTCTTTTTTTTTTTTTTTTTTTTCTTTAAATTTTTCTTTTTCCATTTAATCTTTCTATTTTAATTTTTAATTTTTCTTTATCTTCTTCTCTCGTAACGATTAAAAATGAAAAAGAATCTTCTTTCGTAAAGCTCCTTTGATTGTGTACAAATTAAATTCATATATATAATTATTTAATTATTTAAAATAAATAAATTCATATATATATATATATATATATATATATATATATATAAAACACACATATTTATGTTTATGTAAGAGAAAAAGAGAGAGAGAATAAGAGAAAAAAATAAATTGTTAAACTATATATATATATATATGTATTTTCTGTATATTGTATATATAAAGATAACACAGAGGTCATACCTAGAGCTAAAGATTTAATAGATACAAAAAAATAGAGAGAAAGAGAGAGAGAGAAATTTTTTGAAACCCTTTTGGAGCCATAAAAGAGTAGAACCCGGAAATCATTGGACATATCGGTCCGATATGCCATGGTTTGCGACGTTGACACCTTATTATCGTTGTGCCTGGGGCCGCGCGACCATCATGAAGAAATTCCACTCTGAGCTCTATGTACCAACAGCGAAAGTACTATACAAAAGAAAAAGAAAGAGAAAGAGAGAGAGAGAGAGAGAGAGAGAGAAAATACAAAAAAAAAGAATAGCTTGTTAAAATATATATATATATATATATATAGATAAGTATGTGTCTTCCTATATGAATGTATATACGTACGTATGTATGCACTAGTGTATATGTATGTATGAATGTATATATAAATATATGTATAAATGTATGTATGTATGTATGTATGTATCGGAAGTCACGCGGAATAATCCTTGCTGTATCCTTCGAAGGAATCGATCGGGCGAATCGACTTTAAACGCTACGCTTCGATGAAGAATCCTTTCCACGACGTTCAAACACGACGAGTCGTAGACCCGGTGGTGGTACGCTTAAGTATCTCGTTCGATTGTTCGACATGCGAACGTAAGTAACTACCCGATAGTAAATCCAATGCTAATAACGTTCAGAGAATGCGAGAGATTGGAAAGTCATCGCATTTATTTATCGTCACTAAATTACGTGACTTCCTTTTAAAATAGTTTTTCTTAAGTAATTGAAAACTTTTCTTTTGATTTTCTTTTGATTTTCTTCCTCCGTTTATTTTCCTTCCTTTTCTCTTTTTTTGTACCCTTTTTTTCTTTTTTTTTTTTTTTTTTTCTTTTCTTTTCTTTTTTTGTGTGCGCGCGCATGTGTTTTTTCCCTTTGTTGATCTTATCTAAATAATACGATTTTTGAGATAACCATTTTTTTTACATTCAATAACTATAAATATATAGTAAAATATATAAAATATATAAAATATGATAATATAAATATAAATAATAATAATAATGATAATAAAAATATATGTAATAAAATAATCATAATGTAAATCGATGTGAATTATATTTCACGTTAATTAATAATTATTCTACGTTAATAGCTGATTAAAAAATGATATGAAAATTTTGAATAAAAGATATACCGACTAATAAATTATTAATTATATAAAATCTGAAATATATTAAAATAATACAATATTCGATATTTAATCACTAATTATATATTTGATTAATTCTTCCAAAAAAAAAAAAGAAAAAAGAAAGAAAAGAATCTAATTAAAAAGATCTTGGAATAAAAATAGCGTGCGTAAATATTTTCGATCTTAATTGTAAAACATTAATTGTTTTGCTTATCGCTCATTGTTAATTATTTAATTATCGAAGCATGAGTCAAAGCCGGAAGAGTATTACTATTGCTGCAACAAAAGAGGAGGATTTACCACCTCCGACAAATTCGCCTCCGCGATTTTGTGGGTCGTCGAGAAAAGTAAAAAGGCTTGATTGCGCATTAGAAAAAGGGCGTTGAGAACTGCACATTGTGCATTTGCATAATACCGATCGTTAAAACGTATATACATACTTAAATAAATATGTAGACATATACATAAGTACATATTTTATTACATATATATATATATACATATTTTATATATTATATTTCATTATATTTATTTTGTTTATTTTTAAAATATTGAATATCTCTTTCGGATTCTACAAAATGTTCAAATTTAAATAAATAATTATATTCAAGTTGAGGCAAGTCGAAATGAAAACAAAATTCTTTCCAAAAAATAATTTACATATTTGTATAAAACACAAGAAAATATAAAAATAATAATAATAATAATAATAATAATAATAATAATAAAATCGCATTTCTTATATTTTTTGTATGCTTATAAATTGAAGGAAAAAAAATGAATAAATAAAACAAAAAAAAAAACACAAAAGAAAAAAGGAAAATAAAAATAAGAAGAAAAGAAAAGAAGTGATTAAAAATGATATAAGCAATTGAAACAATTTCATTTAGTTATCTTAATTGAGATAAAATATGTCGAGACTTATTACATAGATTACATATATATATATATATATATATGTATAGGGCACAAATACATACGTAAGTAAATAAGTGAGTAATATCGAGTTTGGTTCACGTTGAGAATCACGAAGAGATAACGATGCCAATAACGATGCGATGCGCAATCCATTGCTAAGATCGAAACGACGAAGACGACGACGACGACGAGGACGAACATCCTACATCCAACTGTAAAATATTGAGCAATCGACTATATAAACCGACACGTGTCTTGGAAAATAATGATGACGTATGTGTGCGCAGAATTTTTTTTCCCTTTTTTTCTTTCTTAATATTTTCTTTTTTTTTTTTTTTTTTTTTTTTTTTTTTTTTTAATATTTTTTTTCCTTTCCTCTTCGTCTTCCTCGTCTTCTTCTTTACTTCGGTTCGATTTAAGATGGCCGTACGAGCAAACACATTAACATATAAATATTTGTAAATGCATACTGATTGATATCACTTCCACGTAAGTATATATATATATATGTGTGTGTACATGTGTGTGTGTTTGTGTGTGCGTTTGTGTATGTACGATAAATAACGCACTTAATCATAGTTAAACATTTTACACTATGACTCGTTTTTTCTAACACAAAGAATTTACTTAAATTTACTTATTTCCTTTTACATTGATATTTACATACATGTGTGTGTGTGTGTGTAAGTGTATTTCTTGGATTATTAAATAATTTAACAAAGTAAAATACATATTTTAAATAGATATCTTTGCTAATATCGAGAAATAATGTCATCGTCCTATTGAAAAATGTCTTAACATTTAAAATTTGTTCGAAAGAATAATAATTAATAATAAAATCCTTTTTTTATTAAAATTACGAATGATTTAAATTTATATCCAATTAATAAATTGAATGTAACGAAGATAATTATGATAAAGATGTTCGACATTTTGATAATTTCTTGGAATTGAAAGGATCAATTAAAGTATACTTTTCAGTGTAATATAATAATGTCTAATTTAAAAAAAAAGAAAAAAGAAAAAAGAAAAAAGGAAAAGAAAGAAAAAAATCGACTACTTTCTTTCTAAGTGAAATGAAATGAAATTCAAAAAAAAGAAAAAAAGGAAAAAGAAAAACGAAACGAAAAGAAACGAAAAGAAAGAAGAAAAAAAGAAAGGAAGAAAATAAAAGATATAAGAAAAATTAAATATTAAAATTGAAGTTCACTTTTTGCTACGTATAAGTAGATAAGCACGCGTTACATATATATTACATATATATATATATATATATATGTAAAGAGAAAGAAAGAAAGAGATAGATATATAAATAGAAATAAGTAAGAACATTTATAAGATAGTGTAGTAGAGAAGAGCAAAAGAGTAAGTAGTTGGTCCAGTGGTTTCTCGAGTGTGATGGCGGTGACGGCGGCGGCGGCGGCGGCGGCGGCGGCGGCAATGGCGGCGGCGTAAAACCGTCATTACCGCCAATTACAATAAATCCCGCACCGTATTCCTCTTATCGTTTTCCGCGCGTACGCTCGAGGTGCGGCGGCTTAATCTATAATCCGAAGCGAAGGTAACGGGGCGTAGTTCCATGTGCGTGCTGTTTTAAAAGATACTACCATATCAGAAAAAGGATGCTGAGAGAGTAGAGATAAGAGAGAGAAAGAGAAAGATGGAGAGAAAATGAGAAAAAGGGAGAGAGAGAGAGAGAGAGAGAGAGAGAGAGAGAGAGAGAGATTGTACGTATATATGTATGTAAGCAAAAGAGAAAGAGACTGTGATAAAGAGAATAAGAAAAAGAGAAAGAAACTGTGAGAATGAGAAAGAGATAAAGAGATATAATAAAAAGGAAAGAGAGAGAGAGACAAATAGAATGATAGAGAGTGTGTATATGTATGTGTGTCTTTAAAAAGAAGATAGTAAGAGATAGGAAGAGAGAGAGAGAGAGAGAGAGAGAGAGAGAGAGACAGAGAAAAAGAAAGAAAGAGAAAGAATGAAAAAGAGAAAGAAAGATAGAGAAAGAAAGAGAGAAAGAGAGAGAGAGAGAGTAGACATGGGCATGTAACAGAAACTGTTACCAGAGCAATCATTTTCCATGGGTACACTTTCACGACTGATGATCGGTTAGCGTTTCAACGTCGATCGGTACCGTCGTAATTGTAAAAGATTAACAGGAATAGAATCCGTTTGCTTCTAGAGACAGAAACAGTGCGTAATAAATATTCTCCTAATCCTTCTTGTAAATCGAAGACACATCTTCCTCTTAATATCAATTCAATCACAAATCCAGAATACATAAAGAATTTTTAATTTCTATCAATATACTTGTCTATGTAAACATATACATACATTCATCTATATATATATATATATATGTCTACTACCTCGTTCATTTCATTTCATTTCATTTCGTTTTGTTTCGTTTCCCTTCTCTCATCCAACTTCTTTTCATATTGCAAAGTATCGTAGTTGTTTATTAGTATATACATTATATATATATATATATATCTACTTAACGTTTAACGAAATTTCCCGGGGCAACTCGGTCGTCTAAAGACAAGTGGAATGAACGCACCCTCTCTCTTTCTCTTTCTATCCATCTATCTATCTATCTATCTACCTATCTATCTATCTATCTATCTATCTACCTATCTCTCTCTCTCTCTCTCTTTTTCTTTCCCTCTCTCTCTCTCTCCCTCTCTCTCTCTCTTTCTCTCTTCCTTCTTTCTTCTCAACTTCCGCGTTTTCACGCGCTCTCGAACGTTATCCATCAAAGCGCATGCAAACGTTGTACTTTAATGCGCACTCGTTTAACATCAGCTTCACGAGCCCGTAGTGTTGTAACTTCCAAGATAAAAGGATTGAGATTATAACAAGAAGAAACGTGTATATAGACAATTTCGATATATAATATACCAACTCCTATAACTATGTATATATATGCATATAATATCTAAATATGATTATTTATATTTACGAGATTGTATGATTGTAAAAAATACATTAATAAATAAATATATTAAAAATATGTCATATGTTACGCACACACACACACACACACACATGCAAACAAATATTTTATATGTATATATATATATATATATATATATATATATATATATATGAGATATTAGATGGTCTTCTCTAATACTTAGAAAAGATCGAACGAGTGAACGTTTAACTATCACGAAGAAAATCTACTTACGTGATCGTTATTGCCAATCCACACAACAACGAACGTCTGTTGAATTACACACTGTTACTCTCAAATATACATACATACATAGATATATATATACATAGATAGATAGAAGCATACATAGGAGAGTACACCAACTATGGTCCAGATAGATCACGTCCGATATAATTAATGAGCACGAGCCGCAATTCCCATATACACCTCCGGCACTGTGGGTCCGCCCTAACAAGTACCTACCTATCTACCTACCTACCTACCTACCTACCTACCTACCTACCTACCTACCTACTACTCCTCGAAGAAGGAGAACTTGGTCTAACCTAAACGAACTCGCGAACGATCGACGAACTCTATTTATTCTCTTTTTCGTGAACTTATATCTGGATGAAAGAAAGCACGCTTTTCTTCTTCTTTAGCTTCTTCTTCTTCTTCTTCTTCTTCTACTTCTTCTACTTCTTCTTCTTCAGCTTCTTCTTCTACTTCTTCTTCTTATTTATCTTCTTCTACTTCTTCATTTTTTTTTAGCTTCATCTTCTTCATGTTCTTCTTCTACTTCTTCATCATCATCTTCTTCTTCTTCTTCATCTTTATCTTCATCTTCTTTTTCTTCTTCATCTTTGTCTTCTTTATCTTCTTCTTTGTCTTTTTCATCTGTTTATTCATCATTTGTCAATCATCATCTTCTTTTCTTCATCTTCTTCCTCTTCATCATCATCATCTTGTGTGTATCTTCTTCTTCATCGTCATCTTTTTTTTGTCTTTTTTCTTCTTCTTTTTCTTTTTCTTCTTCTTCATCTTCCTCTTCCTTTTATTCTTCATCTATTTCTTCATTCCCTTCTTCATCTTCTTCATCATCTTCCATTTCTTCTTCTTCGTGTCCTCTTTTTTTTTATTTATCTTCTTCTTTTTCAAACATATCGAGTTCATCTTCACGTTATTTTCACACGTACGCTTAATATAAACTCACCTTTTCCTTTTCTTTCTTTTCACACGAATATTATACGAATCATTGACCGATATAATTACACTCACGAAATCATTATTTCATATCTAAATTGTATTTCATAATAATTTAATAATATCTATTTCATATCTATATAAATAATATTCTATTCTTAATATATTTTATTTCATTTTATTTTATTTTTCTTTTTTCATACGATATAGATATTATTTATTATTTCATTTTTATCATTTTCTATGATATTCAAAATTTATTATCTATCGTCCACTTGACTATTAATGATTTTTTAATTATTAATTATATCATTGATCGACTATTAATCTCTTTCTCTCTCTCTTTCTTTCTCTCTCTCTCTATCGATAATATTTATTATATTCCAAGTATCTAAAGAAAAAAAAAAAAAAAAAAAAAAAAAACAAACAAAAAGAAGAAGAAGAAAAAAAGAAAATGAAAGAAGAATTAAAATTATTTTTCTTATAAGAGAAAAGATTCGATCGATAAAAAAGAGACAAATTCACGGTGAGATTTTCGGACACCATACGCCCACGTTCTCTTTACCGACAACACGACGATCGAAAACATCGACGATCCAGAAAACACGTTGGATTTCTTACGTAGGTATTTAAGGTACAGAATCCAACAGTTCGAGATCGTTATAAATTTAACGATAACAGTACGCTCTTTTATCTTATTACACCGTTACGACGTGTCTTCTTTGGTATAGTAATACTTTCTCACGAGTCTTGTGAAAGAGCGTTTCTTAATTCTTTCTTTTTTTTTTCTTTTCTTTTTCTTTTTTTTTTTTTTGTTCATTTTTGTTTTCTTTTTTCTTTTTTTTTTTTTTTTACAATAACGGACTTTAAAAACCATTTAAGATGGGGTTGGCATACGAAAAAGGAAGGAGGAAAAAAAAAGAAAAGAGATAAAGATAAAATGAGAGAGAGAGAGAGAGAGAGAATCAAACAATTTGAGATACGATACAAAGAGACTAATTACTTATTATAATTAAGTAAAATTAAACGAATTAAAATGTGATTGAGAAAAAGAAAGACAAAATGAAGTAATTAAATCTTTCAAAATGTGAAGATATTCATTACTGAAATGAAAGCAAATTAAACGATTTTGAGATATGTTAAAACTTGAGAGAGAAAGAGACTGACCGATGAGAGAGACAGAATGAAAAAAAAAGAAATGTTTAAATATTATACTAAACGAGATAATATTTGACAGAAATTAAATGTCGAATGAAGTTAGATCAATGGATTCGTTCGTTAATTGAGATAGATTAAATCTAAACGATTAAAATAGGGGAGTCGTTGATTTGGAGCACAAATCCATTTTATAAAAAAAAAAAAAAAAAAGAAAAAAGATAAAACAAAAAAAAAATAAATTAGTTAAAGGCTAATTCTCATTACAGATGAACATAAAATTTATGTTTCTCAATCGATTCACAATAAAATATCTTTTTCAATTTAATATCAATTATAAATTTCTTAGTTATTAATAATTTATTTCAATGTAGATAATTATTATATTGCCGTATTTATTTCATATAAATGTAATACATATATATATTTATATGCATTAAGACGACAAATAGGATTGTAAATAAAATGATAAAAAATATCCTTTTAAAACTTAAACCATTCAAAAATACATGCCATTAAATATCCAGCAATAATATTAAATGAATTTGTTCCACATTCAAAATCGACATTAGATGTATTATAAAAAAAAAAAAAAAAAAAAAAAAAAAAAAGAAAGATACACAAAAAAAAGAAACAAAAAAAAGAAGAAGAGAATACTCACCGCAGGTAGAGGTAAAATCAATGGGATTTCAATATCTCTCGATCCACCTTTGTCTTCTTCTTTATCTTCGTTCCTTTCTTCTTCTTTTCCTCGTCCTCCTCCTCCTCCTCCTCCTCCTTCTCCTCCTTCACTCCTCGCTCGTAAAGGATTTGTTTTTTCATCGTTCTCAATATCTCTTGCAATGTTCGTAGAATTCAAATCCACAACGTTAAACTCATTAACACTTAAATCATGTGAAACTTCGGTCGCTATAAGTGTATCATTAGAATCGCACTTTTTCAAATATGTATCGTCCTTGGATAAATTAACGATCGTCGTTATCGAATCATACGTATCGATAATATCCTTATCGTTATCCTTTCGTATATGAGATTTTCTTTCGTTATTGCAAATTTCATCGACGGACAAATCTACGTCACCTTTCTTCTCTAAGGAAACGTTCGTTCTACTTTCACTTTCAACAACAACGATCCTATTATTATCATCATCGTCATCATCATCTTCCTTCGATGATTTAACGAATAATAATGGATCATCAATGTGATCATCGAAATTTGTTAAAACTTCTCGATCATATTTTTCTTCGTTTAATCTTTGATCCGACAGATCCGTATACTTTTCTATATAATCATCTGATTCCTCGTGATCGCGACGTGTCGATGATAACGATTGATTATCCTCGAGATACCAAGACGTACAATTCTCTTGGCGTTTCTTTTCGGCAACGCTTTCGTCGCCCTTCGACAATGCACCCTTGCACTTTCGAAGATAACTCTTAACTCTCTTGGTTTTACTCTTCCTTGTTTCCTGACTACGTGGCAAATTAACGTCCACGCTGTTATCCGTATTATCCGATATTAATGATTCTTTTTGTTGCGTTTTGCATGACACATTTTTCTCAAAATCCTGCGATACTTTGGATTTATCATCGGCGAGCTCGTCTAACGATGTGGATGATGTTTCTTGTTGATCATTCGGTAATGTCCATATTTCTTCTTTCTCTGGTAAACGACGATCGGCCGGTATCACCTGAAAAAAAAAATGGACATATGTTTGTTAATATATTCCATTTTTTTTATTAATATATATTATAATATTATTATTATATAATAAATAATAACATCGTATATATGTATATATATATATTATATTATATATATTATACCAAATCATATCATATTATATTATATTATAATATACTATAACATAATAATAATAATAATAATAATAATAATATATTAATAACATATAAATATATCCGAAAGAAATGAGATTGGATATGAAAAATAATTCGTAAAGGGACATCTCCCTGTATAAGGGTAATAATCTTATATAAAAGTGATCGCAAACTAAAGATCTAACTTTATGAACGATCGATGGAACAAAGAATGGAACGTACAAACAACGAGGTCGATCCTCTTACGACCTTATGCAACCAACGTTTCTCTTAGCGCTTTATACGCGGAGGCGTGGCTTAGAACTATATCAGTGACTGTGTCAAGCAAGGTCTACACTCTGCTTGTATAAAACAAAGGGCTTACAGTCAATATTGACCACAACGAAGACGACGACGATAGTGGTGGTGGTGGTAGTGGTGGTGGTGGTGGTGGTGGTGGTGATGATGGTGACATCGGTGAATGAGGGGTAAGATGTAAAGGGGGTTATATAGGTGTAGAGGGGTTATGGTTGGAGGATTGGTGGGGGTTGTTAGCTTGCTGGTTAACTGGCTGTTCAACAGTGGGTGCCAGCAGCGCCACCGAGCTAATGTCAACCACACAACAGAGCATAACGATGATATTTTACAACACAATTTAACAGGCCAATTTCAAACTCGCACGAAGTCGTAATATTAAACAGTGAATAGAATAATCTTTTTATGGTGTAATATCCATTGATATTTCATAATTCTCTTCCTGAACTTACTGTTTCTCTTTCTTCTTCATTTTCTTTTTTTCTTTTTTTTTCTTTTCTTTTTCTTTTTCTTTTTCTTTTTCTTTTTCTTTTTCTTTTAAACTTATAATTCCGATATTATCGTGGAAAAATGATCGTATTGGTATTAAATAAAATTGAACTTGTTTAATTTTTGTAAACTTTTGTGTTCATTCTTTTTTTCTTTCTTTTTTTTTTTTTGTTTTCTATTTCTTCTTCTTTTTCTTTCTTTCTACCATCGATCAATTTTGTCGAAGCAAAATTCGTTCTATTTGACTTCGACGTTGTCTACAATAATTATTTAAATTATCAACGATGGTATCTCTTATATCTCATGATTAAATTTCTATTTAAAATAAATAAATAAATAAATAAATAACAATCGCATGAATTTTAAAAGATATTAACAATTTCTATGTACCTATGATATATAATAAATATATTTCGTATTTCTCAATTACTATAATAGTCGTTTAGATTTACAGTACAATCACACTTTGAGAAGCAAAAAGACAAAATGAAAAAAAGAGAGAGAGAAAGAGAGAGAGAGGAAGAAAGAGAAAGAGAGAGAGAGAAGGAAAAAAAAGAGGAGGAGGGACGATCTCCTGCAGATAATTGCCAAGAAGTGGAATTAAAAGAAGAAGAAAAAGAAGAAGAAGAAAAAGAGAAAAGAAGATATGGAAGAAGTAGGATGAGAATGAGGATGAGAATGAGGATGAAGAGGAGAATGAGGATGAGAAGGAGGAGGATGAGGAGAAGGAGTAAAAGAGGAGGAGTAGGAGGTGGAAAGGTTTTACGTTCCTCGAGAGTAACTCTCTTGCTTTTTCCTATTCTTCGAAGAAGTGTATTCCCTTATCTCAAAACAACATCGGTTAACAGAGAGTAGAGATATCCAGCGTATATGTGGTAATGTGGGCCCCCATGGAAATAGAAAAGGAGTAGCCAAGTTTCTTCCTCAATAAGTCGCCAAGTCAAGAAAATAGAAGAGAAAAGAAGAGAAAAGAAGATAGAAAGAGAGAAAGAGAGAAAGAGAGAGAGAGAGAGAGAGACTATCCTCTGAATGTTTTTTTTGCAAGTAGAAGAAGAGAGAGCGAGTACCAAAGAGATAGACAGCCAAGCCGAGTCGAGGTTTTATCGATCGAGTAGGGTTCTGGAAGCAACTAGATGGTATCTGCGATGGCGCGATACCCAAGATGAGGCGTGGGAGCGAGTCCGAGGCTAATCTTTCGAGTCGAGCAGCAGTTTCATTCAAAGCGCGTGTCTCCTCACTCGATTTGCCTCCTCTTAAACCATCAAGAGGGAAAGTTTCTACGAGAACCCATCTCACTCCTTCAACATTTCTCTTTCCCTCTCTCTCTCTCTCTCTTTATCTATCTATCTATCTATCTATCTATCTACCTATCTCTCTCTCTCTCTCTCTCTCTCTAACTCTAGTTCTATCGCTACCTCTCTCTAACTCTACTTCAATCTCTATCTCTTTCGCTCTCTCTCTCTCTCATTTCCCTTTTTCTCTTCTTTCCTTTTTTTTTCCCCCTTGCTCTTTTTCTCTTCCTTCCTTCTTTTTTCTTCTCTCTCTTTTTTTTTCTTTCTTTTCTTTTTTTTTTTTCTTTTTCTCTCATTGCCTTTCTAAGCTATCTCCTTCGTGCCGCGTATATTATGGTGCTCCTTAAGAACCGGAAAAATGAGAAAAGAAAAAAATTAAACGGCCGCGATTATGTTTATTGTGTGAGAAGAGGAAAACGCGTACGAGAGGAGTCCATCCTACTACGCCACCGTAATCATCTTCTAATCCTATAAATTCACCTTTCTCCTTTGATCTAAGAAAAACATAGTAATCATTAGCACGACGATTATTGCAACGATTTTATTAATAATAATCAAGAATACGAGGAACGACGATGAATATATATTTGTTAAAATTTTGTTTTCTATCTTTCTTTCTTTTTTTTTGTTATTCTAAAAGTCTTACGTATTATTTAAATTCAAAAATTATTCTTCCTAAATCGTTAAAGACGATTTTCAATATCGATCCAAAAACGATATATTTGAATTTTAATCGTATGTTACATAATGAAGGGAATAAATAAATAAATCAATCAATCAATCAATCAATCAAACTGTTTGTTCCCTTTTTTTTCTTTTTTAGATTTATTTTTGTTCATTGAAATAATGATACAACGAGTGCTACGTTAATTTCATTTCTTTTTTCTTTTTATTTTCTATCTTATTTATCAATCAAAATAAATTTCATATAACAATTTAAAATATGTCATATAAATGAAAAATCTTAAAAAAATAAATAAGAAATTCGTGATTGATATAAAAGTATGTAAACAAATATGTATTATATATTTAATATAGCAATGCAAAAAAATTATTATTAATATATATAAGGTACTATTACATTAATAAAACAAAAAAACATTGTTTATATTTATTTAATAGTATAGCGTTAAATTTGATCTATTAACATTTTCAATATTCTCTCTCTCTCTCTCTCTCTCTCTCTCTCTCTTTCATTCTCTCTATAAATAAATAATCTAATCTAAAATATAATTCATAAATTCTATAATACAATGATAGATCATTGAGCACGTGTTAATAAATCGTTAAAAGTTAATGGACACGTGCATCCAGGTGCAGTTAATGCACGCGATCGGAACATAGAAAAAGGAAAGAAATGGATTAATGATCAATGAGAAAAACGACGTTTAAAACACATCGGGAATTAATTTACTTACGAAGTATGAAAGAGAGAAAAAGAGAGAGGGGGAGAGAGAGAGAGAGCGAGAGTATGCACATTCCTAAAAGTCAAACGAGATGTTATCTCGCGAGAGTTCTCTCTGATGTTACGGCACTGAACCGAGCTAGAATAGGGCCCGCGATTAATCGATATGTCTATGTATGTGTATCTCTTTATATGTGTGTGTGTGTGTGTGTGTATTTACACATATACACGTATCTATATATACAACCACATTCTCACAGGCAATGTATTCGCTTCGATATCGTTACTACTAGCGACGATGTTAATTAGTCTTACGATAATTTATACTTCGTTCTCTCTCTCTCTCTCTCTCTCTTTCTCTATCTCTATCTCTCTCTTTTGTTTATTCTTTCTATCTCTTTCCTTCCGTTTTTTCGTCGATCTCTTTTTCTTTCTCTTTTTCTCATTTTTCCTCTTTCTTTTTTTCCTATTTATATATATCCCTCTCTCTCTCTTTTTTCTTCTCATTTTTTGATCTCTTTCTCTCCCTCTCTCTCTCTCTCTCTATATATATATATATATATCTTTTTTTCTTATCATCTTTCTCTCTCTTTCTTCATATCTCTTACATTCTCCCTTTTTCTTTGTCTTTCACTCTATCTCTTCTCTCTTTCTCTTTCTTTCTTATTGATTCATTTTCTTTCTTTTTCTCACTATCTTTCTCTCTTTCTTTCTTATTGATTAATTTTCTTTCTTTCTCACTGTCTCTCCCTTTCTATGTTTTTACCACTTTTTTGCATTTCTTAAAGATGTTTTCAAGAGAGAAAAATAAAAAAATAAATGAACGGATCGCTCAAATCCATGAGTATATACACATCTACGCACTGAAAGCGTTCTCGATTAAATATTAAAATAGTAATAATATATGCGAGCCGTGTTAGGAAAAGTATCATCGAATGAGTTTTAGCGTATCGTAAAAAGATAATAACGTTCAACTATGTTACGTTAAACTAAATAACGTGTCGTCTCTAACATCAACGTGATAATGAAATACACTTAACGACAAATTGCTAAGGCAACGTTTCGAGTTCTAACAAAGATAAACACATTTGTCTAATCCAACTAAATAAGAGGGGGAGATTGTAAACACAATTTTTATCGAATTCGAATGACTGAAGTGAGGGTCTTTTTTTAGATTAGGGGACTTGTTTCTATAATGGAACGATCATTACGTATGTATATATGTATATATATGTATAGATATATATATATATGTATAAGTAAATAAATAATAAGTTTACAGAGATTGAGAGAAAGGGAGAGAGGGAAATATTCTTTGAGCGAATTTTTAGCTCTCAAGGACGTTCATTTAATTAAAAATGTAATCTCAAAGAATTCATCAAGATAAAAAGTCTTTAATATTAATAGAAATTTAATTTTAATTCACGCATACGTTGATAACGCAATGAACGTAAATTAATTTTCTCTTATAAAACGATACGATGAATACCTAGATTTTAAATAATATTTGTTTAATTATATCCACCTATATTATTAAATATTTATTAAATATTTTGTGCGTCGTTTCCATCAATCCGTTCCTTCCTCGAGACTCTTTGGATTGATCTTTTATAGATCGTAAAAAAAAAAAAAGAGAAAAGAACATGTTTAAATTAAAAAAAAAAAAACAAACAAACAAACAAACAAAAAAAAAAGAGGAAGAAGAAAATTAGCTCGAAATGTTTTGAAAAATGATAATCGATTTTTAAAAATCATCAAATATCAACTTTCGATCCGCATAAAAACATATTATCTCGCATTGGTATCTGAAGAAAAAGAAAAAAGAAAAAAAGAACCAACACAAACTCTAATAACCAAGATGGACAACACTTACGAAATAATTTCGCGTAACTACTCGAACGAAATTCTCTGTTTTCAAATTTCAATTTAATAATACAATTTAGACGATCGATCATATTTATGATATTTTTAATATACCGATTTTCCTTCTCCTTCGTTCGATATCATTAAAATCACATTGGACAATAAAATAAAGAAGAAAAAACAAGAAAAAAAAAGAAAAAAAAAAAAAAAGAAAAAGAAAAAACAGCCAAATAAGAGGGTAGCAAACAAAAAGAGGAAAAAAAGACAACGAGCAAGAAAAAAAAAAAAAAAAAAAAAAAAAAAAAAAAGAGCAAAAGAAAAAACGATCGAAAGGTAGACGATCATAATATCGGCATACGATCGGTAAAGAAATCGTCGTACAGATGTATTTTAATAGAAACGTTTCTCGATTATATTACATCGAAATAAATATTTTATAATAACGATTCGGAGAACGTTCTTCAATAAGAGAAGTAACATTTTATCGAAGATATATATATATATATATATATATATATATATATTTATTTCGATTCAATTCGAACACAAGTCGAGCATGAACGACGATGAACCAACCGATCGTGAAACTCGAGCCTAAATTTCACCTAAAGTCGATCACCGTCGGCGGCTCACGAAATAAGGTCATACCGATGTAATCGCGGCCGTATAAAGAAGAGTGTAGAATTGCCGAGTAGATACCGATCCCATCTACCAAATACAAGCAGACACGTATAAAGATACCGTTCAGATTACCCATCCAATATGAAGAAGAAGAAGAAGAAGAAGAAGAAGAGGAAGAAGAAGAAGAAGAAGAAGAAGAAGAAGAGAAAAATTTCACTTAAAGAAAAATAATCTCAAAGGACCTCCAAGGAAGTCGGAAAGAGTTTTTTGATCGATTCGATCTCGATTAATAACGAGCCATCGAGCGATCATCGATCGAGCGACCGAGCGAGCGATCGATCGGAGAAGAAGAAGAAGAAGAAGAAGAAGAAGAAGGAAGAAAGAAAGAAAAAGAGAAATAATGAAGGAAAAAAAAAAAACGCGACAAAAACGATACTGATAATGATACGTAAGATAAATCGTTCCGATCGATTTAGAGACTATAGATCTGTAGATCTGTAGATACGTACTACATCGCGAGTAAATATGTAGATAATATAATTTCTATTTGTAAGATCGTGAAGAATGGAGAGAATCGAATATCTAACATAATAGAATTTGTAATGGTAATAATTTTATGACGATTACATCGTCTAACTCGTTTCATCTGTAAATCATATTTCATTTTGTCTTTTATTTATTTAACATTCTTTAATCATTCTTGTATTAACGTCGTGACATTGAGGTTCGTTGAAAGAAAAAAAAGAAAAAAGAAAAAAAAAAAGGAAAAAAGGAAAAAAGAAAAAAAAAAGAAAAGAAAAGAAAAGAAAAATTAAATTAAAACAGCTGATTATTGAACGACGATTCATAAAACGACGTATTATCTTTTAACGAATTATTTCTTAATTATTTTATAATAATTTATACGCATGCCTTGACGTTTGTAACTGAACGTAATAATCCAGTTTGACGTGAAATGTAATCGAGGAAGAAAATAATTCCCCTCCCTCCCTCCCTCCTACCCCTTCTCTATCTCTCTCTCTTTCTCTCACTAAAGGTCGTTTTTACTAATACATTTATCTGGATAACTATCTAAACGAAAGCGGAAGTCGCGGCTAAGCGTAACTCTGGATAAAAGGAGTTGCGCAAGAGCGAGGTTACGTCAGGTTAGTGAAACGCACGGCCCAAGGGCAAGGCGAGGTTTCTCAAAGTAACGGTACTCTCTAAAGAGGAAAGGGAGGGCGGGGAAAAGGAAGTAGGGATAAGAGAAAGAAAGGGCTTTGAAAAAATACGTGAGAGTCCTTTCGTCGTATTACATCTACTATAACCACGCGATAAAGAATAAAGGATTCATTAGGGGACATAGGAGATGGTGATGGTGATGGTGGGGCTAAGGGAAGCACTGCCCTTTCGTGAATTTAAAGGAAAAATGCATTCATTGATTATCAACGCGACGAATTATCATTTTTAATTCATTCAACGCATGCCATTAAAATTATTCCCATACGCGATATTTTATTATCAAATTTCTTAGTCTTCTTCTTATTTTTTTTTCTTTTCTCTTTCTTTTTTTTCTTTCCTTTTCTTCTTTAATTAATCGAAGAAGAGATTATCCTTATTTTATTTATTATATTGTATTAATTGTGTTGATTATTGAATACAATTATTATAAACTTATTTGATTTTATAATAACAATAAATAATACGTTATAAATTCTTCGGAATTATCTCGAAATTTTTCTTTAATAATAAAAACAAAAAACAAAAAAAAAAAAAAAAAATATATATATATATATATATATATATTTAATCGATATAATATTCTATAAAAATCCTACGATAAGATCTAAGGACGATGATCCTTGTGAAGAACATATACACATACACACACACACACACACACGTTATTCGTGTAAGACATTTTACAAAAGAGAATAGAGGCAATCGAGAGGGTAGAAGGTGGGAAGAGGAAGGAGACACATATCTGATAGGATGAAAATAGCAAAGCGTAGACGCGATTATTGATTTCAAACTCTGCATCGGCCCTTGTTTTAACCCTCCCATAGTACCAGGGCAATGTACGTTTCTGTTGGCCTAGTTTAAGTTCATAACTACGCTAACATCGCATTTGATATGTATGTATGCACATATATATATATATAGCATATATATATATATATATATATATATATATGCATGTACGTGACAACACGAATCGTGCTGTAACTTCGTACACGGCAGGACTATCACGATTCCAGGGATATACTTAAGTACTTACGTATGTATCCATCTATGTATGTATTATATAATAAATATATATATATATATATATATATATATATGTGTCTGTGTGGATTACGATACATAAGTATAAGCATACATAGAAGAACAAGATATATATCGGTAACTCGATTAAGGACGAACAAACACGATATCCTAGATCCTACCCCCGTAACTATTATTCCATTCGTACATATTTACTCGAATACTTATATATATATCTATATGATATATTTGGTATTTATATAAGTCGAATATATCATATTGATAATATTATTTTCGGATATATCGTCATTTTACGTATGTACGTGGAATACGTAAGTAAGTAAGTAAGTACGTATGTATGTATGTATATATATATATGTAAGTACTCAACTCGACTCCGAGTATTTTCACGTAGATCGATAAACTACTCGAGATAATGTTCGTTCATATTTTTTTTTGCTTTTTTTTTTTTTTTTTTTAGGTGAGATTGAATGGTGCGTTGCGAAAAATAAAAAGAAAGAGAGAGAAAGAGAGAAAGAGAGAATAATAATAATAATAATAAAAATAAAAATAAAAATAAAAAATGATACTCAAGGTTCATCGTAAATGTTATTATATGTATCTTAAGATACGTATATAAAAGCACCCTACTGTCATTTAAGTATGTATAAAGTTTCGAGTTCCTTGGTCACGATCCTTTATAAACGTACCACGTCCCATTTGAATACTGAAATATCTTTGAATTATTTTTGAACACTGTATTCTTTTTGCAATGATTAAAAAAAAAAAAAAAATATATATATATATATACATATGCTCAGAAAAAAGATTTTCTTTACGCATATACGTAAACTTTATTTTATATGAATGGTATCAATCGTCTGTAACAAATATTTCAAATGTTTCCTGTATCCTTGATAAATGTGCTGGGGTGGGGGGTGAAAGAAAGAAAAATAAGAGATAAAATAAATAAATAAAGGAACAAAAAATCGGAAGGAACTCGAACGAAGGATTCCTTTAAAAGAAAAAAAACAAACAAACAAACAAATAAATAAAAAGAAAAAAAAATAGACATCCAAAGGATTCATTCGACGCTTCGTTCTAATCAACGACAAGACCGAAATGTTTCCCTGATTCCAAACCGGAATCACCGCTACCGTCGTTGTTGTACCCTTCTCCTCCTCCCCTTCTCTCTCTCTCTACTATCACCTCCTACTCATCCTCCTCCTCCTCCTCCTCCTTCTCTTCTTCTTCCTCGTTTACTCTATGGCCAAGGCTCAGCAGCGTGAGAACGAGGCATATGTCGAGGGATCCTAAACGCGTCCTCTCGCCCTAACATTTCCGCAAGATCGATTTATTGTCATTCGGATAGACAGCTCTTTTCTACGGAACGTTACTAGGAACACAATTACAACAATGAGCGAATAATAATAATAATAAAAATAATAAAAATAATAATAATAATAATAAACGAAACGATTAATATTCTACGATCATCATTTTGGTAAAAAAAGAAAAAGAAAAAAGCAAAGGAATTACCACATTTAAAACGTGAATATTTAACGGAGAGAATGATATTTTTAAATCAGAGGGAGGGGGTGATTAGGGAAAGTGAAGTGTGAAGGGACGGAAAAAAAAAAGAAAGAGAAGGCGAAAAGTGATAAAAATAAATAAAAAAATTAAAATAAAAATAAAAACCAGAGAAAGAGAGAGAGAGAGAGAGAGAGAGAGAGGCTAGGAAAGAAAATAAAAAATTTACAATTTACGACGACGTACGAGGAATATAAATCTTTAGAGTTAGAGCTTCAACTTACTCTGGCACATGGTAACGGTAACATAATAATTAATCTCATCAAAGGAATTGCATGGTTGTAATCATTGATCCTTGAAATTTAATATCATGAAGGAACAACTTTTTTATTATGCAAATATTGCGATATTTCTATAGTCTTTAGGAAAAAGTCAATATTATCTCAAGAGTGTGTAATAATATTTAATGAAAAATGAAACAAAGAGAGAGACAAAGAGACAGATAGAGAGAGAGAGAGAGAGAGAGAGACAGATAAAAAAGAGAGAGGGAGAGAAAGGGTGAGACATAAAACGATAGACAACACGTTTATTCGATCTAGATCGACGTATTTCCTTTTTAAAAGGCTGTCTGTCATGTACTAGCCGTTAACCGATTACCCAACTTCGTACGATCGTTAATTGAAAATCTCTCAGTCTTGTAACTCTTACTATGTAACAAAAGAATCGAACGCCTATACGTATGACGAAAGTGATCGAGAGTAATGAACAAAGAAAAAAGAATCTGAATGGAAATAAAGAAGAAGAAGAAGAAGAAAAAAAAAAAAGAAGAAAATACAATTCCAAAAAAAAAAAAAAGGAAAAAACAACAAAAAGAAAAACAAAAAATAAAATAATGATAAAAGGTCACGAGCGAAAAATTTTTTTTTTTCCTTTTTTTTTCTTTTCTTTACTGTTTTTTTAATTACGACAAGTGTCGTCCGTTTTTTGTTCCGTTCATTTTTCTCTTCTCGTTTTTTTTCGTTTTTCGTTTTTCTTTCCTCTTCCTTTTTTTTCGTTTCTCTTCTTATTTTTTCATTTCTTCTCTTCTCCCGTGCATGCATAAACATCTCTACGGTCATAGAGCAAGAGAGAGAGAGAGAGAGAGAGAGAGAGAGAGAGAGAGAGAGAGAGAGAACTGTTTTCTTTTCTATTCTTTTTTTCTCTTTTTTTCTTTTTTTTTTTTATGGTTTTTCTTTCTTTTTCCTTTTTTGCTCTTTTTAAGCTCGATCGCATTAAACCCATCGTAGAGAACCAAGGAACGACGTCGATGTTCCCGATAGAGATTCATCGACTTATGTTACATACATACATGCATACATACATACAATACATTACATTACATTACATTACATGAATAAATACATAGATACATGTATGTATATTATAAAGAGAAAGCATCCTGAATCCCCTACGATCTTATACTTTTTGCTAACAATCTCTGAGTATGTAAACAGCCTCGAAATTCCCATTAACGTCGAACGGGATAGGTGACAAACATGCACGATCCTTCTCTCTCTCTCTCTCTCTCTCTCTATCTCTCTCTCTCTATCTATCTATCTCTCTCTTTCCTTTCTGATGTTCAATACTAGTAATGAATATCTGAGAACGTTGAAAGATATAAGGATCGAATAATAAGAGAGAGAGAAAGAGAAAGAAAGAGAGAGAGAGAGAGAGAGAGAGAGAAAGAGAAAGAAAGAGAGAGAGAGAGAGAGAGAACTCTAGAGAGTACCAAATAGGATTAAAATAACAATAGGAAGAGATGGACGAGACTTGCATCGCAAATCAACCGGAAGTTTGAATCATCGAGAAGGCTAAATAAACTCTTACAAAAACTCTCTCTCTCTCTCTCTCTCTCTCTCTCTCTATCTCTCTCAGAAAGAAATCAACTATACAATCAAAGTTTTTGCTCTTGCATTTTCATTCTACGATACGATCGGATGAAATCGTCTAAGTAGACAAAAAAAAAAAAAGTAGTAATAGAAAAAGAAGAAGAAGAAAGAGGTGGAAGAGATAAAAGCAAAGAGAGAAAGAAAGAAAGAAAGAAAGAAAGAAAAAAAAGAAAGAAAGAAAGAAAGAAAGAAAGAAAGAAAGAAGAAGAAAATTAGTGCGGGGTTGGGATGGATTATTCGAGGAGATGGTGGATGAAGAAAAGTGTCATTAATTATCTCAAATACAGTCACATTTATAATAACATCTCTCGATTTTCCTTTCTCCCTCCTTTCCCCGTTTACCTAAGTCACCGAAATGACAAATGATCGTCGTTATAGTGGCTTTCAGCGTCTCTATTACTCGACATTATATCCATTTACCTAACCAGAAGCAAACCGCCCCGTGGGCGAGAGTATGCGAACCAAAGAGTATGATCATTCTCTCTCTCTCTCTCTCTCTCTCTCTATCTATCTATCTATCTATCTGTCTCTCTTTCTCTCTCTCTATCTCTTTACCTATCTATCTGTCTCTCTCTCTTTCTCTCTCTCTCTCTCTCTCTCTCTCTCTCTCTCTCTCTCTTTCTCTCTCTTTCTCTTTCCCTATCTTTCGTGCTAATTCTTGTACGGGTCGATAAGCCGGCTAACGGTGACGATGCACACGAGGGGTTAAAAGGTTAGAAAGAAAAGGGCCACGCGAACTACGGGAAGAAAAGGACGTATACCTTCTTCCGGCGTAGAAGCTTCCAATCGAAATGATTCATCCTGTTCGGCTCGTTAGTCTTTCTCTTTTTCTTTCTCTCTTTCTCTTTCTCTGTTCTTCCTTTCTTCCTTTTTTCTTTCTTTCTTTCTTTCTTGAACTTCCTACTCTCCTCTTCTTTATTCTTCAAATTGCCGAAGTATCATTTTTCTATTTATTCGATCTTGTAAAAGTTGTAAAAAAGAAAAGTCCTAGAAACGAAGAACCCTCGAAGGAACTAGGGACTTTTCCATTATTCTCTATCGTTATTTAGCTCTTGGAAAATTCGTTCAGATTGATTCATAGATTTTAAAAAAAGAATCTTAAGTTATTACGTAGAATACGAGATAATTCCAATCTAAATGATTCATTACTGATGATTCAACACTTTAGTACATATCTCTTTGTCTATATCTTGATTTTTATCTTTATCTTTATCGTTATATTTATCTTTTTTTTTTTAAATTTCATACAGTCTTTTATTCGTTCTTGGTCCTCTTCAGATTTATAAGGATCTTATCTTTTTCTTCTTTTTATTCTTCTAAATCGAAGAATATTTTAATTACATGTCTTCTTACAGATACTTCGCCGTACTAGGAACTTTTCATTCCGTTCTATCGTTTATTATTTTCAAAGAATGTAATCATGATCTATTCGTACAAATATGTTTTTTATTCGAAGGTAATAGTTTCGAAACGAGATCTAAATGATTCATTCATACTTCTTCGTTACCTTTTATTATTCCTTCAATTTTCTTCCTTTATCTTTCTCTCTTTTTCTTTCTTCTAATCTCTTTTACAATCACTTCCTCTTTTCCCTTTTACTTTTCTTTTCTATCACGCTAGTTACGTTTTTTTTCCAATCTCTTAACTCACGAATTAACTCAATTCAAGAATAATCGATAAATTCAATTCAAGTGTAATCGATAAACAGGATTCTAGGGACTTTTCATTCCTCGCCATTTCCTTCCTTCCTTTTCTTCTTTCCTTCGTTTTTCTTTCTTTTTTTCGTTTTTACAATTACATCCTTCCGAAAAGTCAAAGTTCTACATAGATGTAGTATTATTATACGCATCCATGTGAATCCTTATTTACGAATTTAACAACAACAACAGCAACAATAACAACAACAACAATAAAAACGATCCAATCGATTCGTCCTTTCCAAACTGGTTTATCCCTTTCTCTCTCTCTTTCTCTATCTCTCTCTTCGACTCTTTTTTTAAATTCCAATCCCTTTTCACTTAGATATTTTTCAACTTGAAGATAAAAAGATGAAAAGGAAAAAGGAAAGAAAAAAATGAGGCAAGGGCGAGAAAGAAGGAAAGAAAATAGAAAAGAAAAGGAAGAGGAAATCCCTCCGACGAAAAAAAAAAAAACAAAAGAGAGAGGAAGAAAAATAAAAAATCCTATTCGACCACCAATTGATGCTTTTGAATTGTTTTTAATTTATATTTTTCTCTTTTCTTTTCTTTCTTGTTATCTCTTTTTTCCCTCCCCTTTAATTACTATTATTATTATTATTATTATTATTATTATTATTATTATTACTATCTTTTCGAGAAAAAAATAAACAAAATAAAAAAAAATACACCCACATACATATACACACACACACACACACACACAGTCAATTTTCGATTCCAAATTTCGGTCAAAGCATCTTCCGACGGAACAGTTTCCAATCGAAATGATTCATATCTAATGTCACTAAAATATCTCCCTAGAAACAAGTTCGATTATTATTCTTGAATTTATCCGAATCTATTTCGATCAATTCCAAGAGATTAAGTAGCCGGAGGGTGGAGTAGGGTAAGGGGTGGGTGTGAGGTATGAGATCGGGGAATGTCTGTTCGAAAAGAAAAGATACGAAAAGGTTTTCTCGACAAATCGATCAGATCTTTCTTTAATTTTCGATAGATCGTTCGACGAATCTTCTCAACGATCAATTTCTAATGATTTTCTATAACGTGACCCTGAAAATCTTGACGAAAAGTCAAGTTTTCGATGATTGGTATAAAAGAAAAAAAATTCACGGAGAAGCTGTGCCAACGATGATAACGATGCAAGTAACGAAAGAGGAGTTTGCATTCTCGGCACGGTGAAATAATCCTCATTGTTCTCAACTCCTTTGCCCGGGGACACGTGTCCTTGACGCGGACAGCGGCATCCGCCCACCTTGAATGCACCGATGGATGCGGACTCTCTCTCTCTTTCTCTCTCTTTCTTTCTCTTTCTTTCTCTTTCTTACTTTCTTGCTCTCTCTTTTTCTGTTGAACGCGCGGGCGCGTTCACTCACTCGCCCCTGACGCCGCCACCGCTTCGAAAGGGATCGGACTGACGACGGAGGTGGATCCGCTTCTATCTACTCTCAAGAGAAAGCCGTTCCTTCTGTTATATATATATATATATATATATATATATATATATGTGTGTGTGTGTGTGTATTTCGTGAGAACCACCTTTAGATTGAAATTCCAAACACTTTTACATGTCCCATGAAACGTGATATTACAAATCGTGTAAAACTTCCAAATAATTATTTGATATCATTATTAAGACAAATTTCATCAATTGTTATCTCTCTCTAGAAATATATATATATATATACATAAATATATTTCTTTCCTTTTATTTGTATGCATACACGTTATTTGTATAACGTGTGTACGCCTCCACTTCAATTCATTTCACTTGTCCATCATTTTCTTTCTCTCTCTCTCTCTCTCTCTCTCTCTCTCTCTCTCGATAATACGATCACAATTTTTCCATTCGATGTATTTCTACAAATTCACATTCGAAGATATTAGCTGACACTTTATAACTTATATTCGATGAATATAAACGCACTAATTACGATGATAAAATACTACGTTCCCATTTGTTGTTTTCTTCTTTTCTTTTCCTTTTTTCTTTCTCTTTTTTCTTTCTTCTTTCTTTTTTTCTTTTTTTTTTTTTCTTTTCCCCTTTCGAAGAGACTTAACGATCGATCGAACGTTCTCGAGAGGGTGTCCTTAGTTCTAACAAATAGACACTCTTCACGCAATCTTTGCAAAATCTAAAGATATCATCCTCTTCCATTTCTCCCTCATTTCATTCACTAAAAAACTACGACTAAAAGAAGAGAGACAAAGATAGAAAAGAAAGAAAGAGAGAGAGAGAGAGAGGGAGAGAGAGAGAGAGAGAAAGAGAAAAATAAAAATAAACGCATACACTTCGTTTGTTCGTTGATATAAACCGAAAGAAGAAAAAGAAAACGATATAGGAATAGAAAGAGATAGAGATAGAGATAAATAAAGAATGACAAAGATAAAGATAGAGAGAGAAAGAAAGAGAGAGAGAAAGGGAGAGAAAGAAATAAAGTAACAAAAAAAATGATAAAATGGTCGTCGAATATAAAGCACAGTTATTTGTATCCCATTTGAACCCACATTAACTAAACCTCCTTCTATTCTTCTTTTCTTCTATATCAAGAAAAACGTAATCACATACACACATACACATATAGACACACACACACACACATATATATATATATATATATATATATATATATATCCGCGCACACTTATGTACAATATTTCGACGCGCACGCAACACTACTAACAAGTTCAACGAAGTAGGGTTGTGGTTTTGTTCTTCTATCGACTGACCCCGTTGCGTTAAATAACGTGAAAAGAGGGTTAAGATGTAATTTATCTCGTAACCGTACGTAAATTATTCCTCGTCGATATTTTTATACGAACCAACAGCCCCGTGAATGCATGCATGCATGCACGCACGCACGCGCACGAATCAACTCACGCGAATCTATAAAGCTCGTGTAACTTAAGTATCTAAGTAAGTAAGTTAATTAAAACTCCGTGTATTGACGGAAGAGACGCAATTGAAAATGGCTGAGAACGGTTGGATCGAGGGCGGCGTACTGTCAAAATATTCGCTGATTTTGCCCAGCCGACGATACCGACAGGGGGAGACCTCCCAAGCGATACGAGCATGCGTGATAATGTTCACCATCTCTATCTCTCTCTTTCTTCAAAGAAAGAGAGAGAGAGAGAAAGAGAGAGAGAGAGAGGTTACCGGCGTACTCTTCGTCGTCGTCGTCATCGTCGTCTTCATCTTCGTCTTCGTCGTCTTCGTCATTGTCGTCGATGTTGTCGTCGTCGTAGTAGCAGCTCATCTTTATAATTATCATGATCGTCATGGTCATCATCGTCATCATCATCGTCATTATCGTCATTATCGTCATGATCGTCATAATCGTCATGATCGTCACGGTCGTCATGGTCGTCATGGTCGTCACGGTCGTCATGGTCGTCATGTTCGTCATGATCGTCACGGTCGTCATGATCGTTATGATCGTCGATTGTGGTAATTCTTACCAATATCGACGCAAGCAAATATGATGATCAAACTCAAATGTCTCATCCCTTATTACTTTGAAACGATTATCGTCTCTTTTAATGACCCCGATTTTTTTTAATTTTTCTTTTCATTTTAATTGTTCAGTTATAATTCGGTAGTTACTTAAAAAAAATGTTTCTTTTAATTTTGAAGCAACTTAATAATTTTTTATTCATCTCTTCGAGAAATAAATTCTTAATATTCAGAAGAAAAAAAAATAAATAAATAAATGAAATGAAAAAAAATAAAAAAGATATCTTTTTTCTAAAAAATAAAACTTCCACTATATTTTAAAATACAAATTTTCCAATGATACCAAAACTTTCCTTTAATAACAGTCGAAATTAATTACAAATTACTATGATTTATTTGCATTTAACATTTTACAAAAAAAAAAAAAAAAAGAAAAGAAAAAGGAAAAGAAAAAAAAAAGGAAAGAAAAATAGAGACAAATATTTCTTTCATCTTCATTTCAACTTCGTTTAAAAATACAAACTTTCAAACGATCTCGGTGTATATGAAAAAAAGAAAAAAAAAGCATTTCTGGGATATCATCGAAGGATGGATGAGCTAACAAAAGTAGAAAATGTTTTATTGCAATAACATCCATGATTGACATCGGTGAGCTCGCTCAAAGAATCTTCAAAGGTACTTTCATATAAACGGTCTACGTTCTACGACGTTATAACATCAATACGAAAAGAAATAAGAGAAAGAGAAAGATGGAGTTTATCGTGTTTCATTAGGTAAACCCTTGTTCGATTTGGGAGATCGCGAATCGTCAATGGATCGCGATGACGTATCGATTTCAATGCTTCTTTTCAAATAAAGTACGAGGGATGGGGTGAGATGGGGTTGGGGGAGGGGAAAGCAGAGAGATGGGGACGGGAAAAATGTCTTATCAAATTTATATATACATGGATACCACTTGTTTCGCTTCGTCACAAACAGAGTAAGAGTACGAAATTTACGCGTATTAATACAGGGTGTCGAAAAAGCATAAGACCAAATTTATACTATACGTATTACTGAGTTCAAACGGATGTTTATATAAACTTTTTTCATCTATTTGATTCCAGCAATAATACGTAAGTATTAATTTGATCCCATGATTTTTGAACACCCTGTAATATCTCTTTGATGGATTCTAAAAACTGGTCTCCCACACCTTTTTTGCTTAGATCTTTATACAATGATGGGATATATATTTTAATCCAGCTCGAAAAGTTGCTCATAGTAACTAATATTTATAGTAATTAATAATTGCCGTTTGTTTAATTGAAAAGAACAAAAAGAAAAAAGAAAACAAAAGGAAATGAAAAAGCTATTCTCTCGAATAAATTATTTATTTACTATAAATACAATTATATTTAATAGCAATAAATAATATTATTACAATGATCATATTTCATGGTAATGAATATGAAATACAATTATTTCATCAAAAAATTAATCAAAAAAAAAAAAAAAAAAGGAAAAGAAAAAATCACGAGGAATTAAATCAATCGTATTCGTAATCTCACTTTTGAAATTTTTATTGAGAGGAAAAAAAAGAAAAAAGAAAGAGAAATATTCATCGATCTAATGTCCAATTAAAAATATTTATTTATTTATGTATATATATATATATGTATGTATGTATATGTATATATGTATAGATACATTTGAACGTGTTCGAGAGACGACTAACGCCATCTCTCAACGTAACTAGCAAGTAGATCATCTCCTTTCATGTTTCATCAGCAATGCAGAAACTCGAATAACCCGCATAATTTAAAATAATTAAAAAAAAACTGTATATATATATATATATATATATATATATATATATATATGTATATACATATTATAAATAAACAATACAATTATATTATAAACATAAAGTTTATATTTTAATGATATGTATAAAAGAAAAAAAAAAATTATTCGCGTTTATCGATTAACTTTAAAACGTAGGAAGAAAAAGATCTTTCGAAGATTTTCTAAAATACTATACAGGGTGATTCAAAAATTCTCAATTAAATTTTCTTAAAAAATCAACAACTCATTCCTTCCCTCAAACCCCGATTATTCGTGTCAATATTTTTATCGGATCATTGTAAAAAAATACAAAATTAAATTTGCCAACGACAGGAGGGAGAAAAATTAGTTCTTTACAAAAAAAAAAAAAAAAAAAAAAGAAGAGTAGGAGAGAAAAGAGAAATAAACCATTTGGAAAAAAATCGATCAATCGATTTAAATTATAAAATCGACTAGAAAATTATTTATAAAGTGATAAATTATTTTATAAAGTGATAAAGTAAAAATATTATTTTACTTTATCACTTTAAAAAATTAATTATTATTATTTTCTTTCTTTCGATTCTTTCCTTTTTTTTTTTTCCTTTTTTCCATTTTTTTATCTTATTCATTCTGTTATCTTAACATATTCGTGCGAACGATAACGACGTAATCGCTATCTTACGAATAATTTTTTAATAAAGATTAATATTAATATTAATATTAATCATTGTGTTGTAATGCGTTTAACAAAAGAAGAAAAAAAAAAAGAAGAAAAAAAAAAAAAGAAAAAGAAAGATTTCATAACGTTTCGAAATCTTCACTTTGTTAAATCGATTCGCTTATCGTCCCTCGACATTTCCATAGAAAATTAATATCATTCGATATCTCGTATTAACATATACATACATAAGGTATTCCTAAAACGTATATATGTATATATATATATATATATGTACATATGTATGTACATATAAAGAATCGATGTCCATATCAGTTATATTGTATAATACATATACCGCACCCCTATTGCATATTAATCGCATCATAATCGCACTACCTCTTACGCTTCCATCATTAACGGACGTTAATCGGCCAATTGTCAGGGAACGACACAACGACCATTATTACAACTTACATCTATGAACTTATACCATACTTCGAGATAAATAATGACGTAATGAACATCTTCATCACAATGATGACTAATACCTCGACTTTGCTTTGTTGTTCCCATCTAATCTATAATAACCAGGATTTATAACGTTATCAATCATGTTCTCTTCTATCGTTATAATATAATAGAAGAGGAGGAAGAGGAAAAAGAAAGAAAAACAAAAAATTAGAAAAGAAAAGTAGGAAAATAATCGAAAAAAAATTCAAATATTATTATTTCATCAGTTATTATTATTATTATTATTATTATTATTATTATTATTATTATTATTATTATTATTATTATCGACTGTTAAATGATATTGCAATTATATAATCTCGGTTAAAAGGTCTAACAAAATTGAAATAAAAAAGGTTGGTAATACAAAAAAAAGGAACAAACAAACAAACGAAAGAAAAAAAAATAAAAAAGGAAAAAGTATAGGAATCGTATTATAAACAATTAAATAAAAGGATCAAAGGAAACGAGAATTATATTTTAATTTATTTGCCACCACTGTTGTCACACTGTTCGGAATAATTCGTGTGAATAAAGACTTTAATAACATTATAAATTAAAAATACGAATCTTCTTTTGTAATTCTTTCTTTCAGTCGTTCAAGAAAAGATCCGTTACGTTTTAGCATAATTATATACATATGATGAGATTATATCTAAAATTGTAGAATCTTTGAGAAAGTAAAAAAAAAAAAAAAGAAAGAAAGAAAAAAAAATAAATAAAAAGAAAAAAATGATTATTAAATGTGTACACACAGAAGCACACACACACACACATATATATATATATATATATACTTTAAGGGGGGGGGGAGGGAAGAAAGAAAAGAAAAAGAAAAGAAAATAATTAAGGATCATTAATACGACTTTCAACATAATAATCGAGTAACCGTGATTATTAAATATCTTTGTAAATTGTGTTAAATACGTCTCTTCTAACCTTTAACCCTTAAAAAAAGAAATCGTGTCATTTATTTTCACATAAATGAGAGAAACAAAATGAGAGAAACAAAAAGAAAGACGATAAAAAAAAGATTCAAACGCGCCCATTAAATTGAAACACAATTTTGACCTCCATAAATTTTTCAGAGGTCGTTACGAATTTCTTTTTTCTTTCTTCATTTTTTTTTTTTTTTTTTGTCATTTCTCACGTTCACCCAATCCCATTCGTCATACGACGATTTTTTATAATGAGTTTTTGTTTCAATTACTTCGACCTATAGATTATATTAATTCTTTGGGATTAGGTCGATTAAAAAATGTCCGACATTTTGTTCAGCCTTTTTATACATTGGTGGAATATATTCTTTCTTCTGTTTTTTTTTTCTTTTTTTTTTTTCTTTTTTTTTTTTTATTTCCAAAGTGTTCAAATTTTAAATCGAGCATAACCCATATAAATGTAAAGTTTTTATATGCTTTTTAGTTTATGTACACACGTAACGTGTACGTATGTACGTACGTGCGTATCTATTTACTAAATAACAAAAAGATAGATCATTCCTTCTTTCTCTCTAATTATGATATGAGTTTAAGACAATGGCCATTCTCGACGTGAAATTGCCTTAATTACGATTAAATTTTTTACTCATTGTTTGTAGTACCGGCAAACCTATGGAATTTCCGTTCTTCTAAACGAAGGTTTCTCTTTAAATATTTAAATGATGTAAAAAACAAACCTCTTAAGAGAGAAAGAGACAGAGAGAGAGAGAGAGAGAGAGAGAGAGAGAGAGAAGTAGAAGAAGATGACAAAAATGAAGATGGATTATAGTTTCTAATGGATTATAGTTTCTGATGGATTATAGTGAAACAATATCTCTATGAAATATATTATCGTTTAAGGATACACAAAAGGAAAAAAAAAAAAAAAAACAAAAAAGTAAGCTTGAAAAAATAATCACAACGAATATGAATCTATTTATATAAGGGGCGAGTTGTTTTTTCCTGTTTGTATTTTTTTTTATTTTTATTTTTGTTTTATTATTTTTTGTTCTCCCTCCCACCACCCTCCCCATTTTCTACGATACTTTGATATTGTTTAGGGGGAGAAACAAACATTTGGGGCGTGTTAAAATATGATTTTTTTTAGAGAAGAAAAAAGAATTATACATATGTACATTATACATATAAAGAATTATGTATAATATGATTTAAATTGTTTTCTTTTTAATTTAATTTAATATTAATTCAATTTAATTTAATATAATGTAATCTAATTAAAAAAAAAAAAATTGTCTCGATATATTTCCTCTTTCGGATGATCATATTAAAAACGAAAAAAGAAAAAAAGAAAAAATGTTTGCAATCAGCCTGAATTCTCATTGTTGTATTATGCAATCATTCCTTTGTCTAAACCAATGTTAAGTAACATAAAGAACTTAGAGACTGGATAAAAAAAAAAAAAAAAAGAAGAAAATACAGACAAAAATAGTGTCGTTCGTTTGCTTAAGATCAAATGACAATAATTATGATTTCATACGTAGAAAAAGAAAAAATAAAAAAAAACATATATATATACAACAGGCCTTGAAACGTCCTTGAAAACTTCCACATCGAATCAAAAAGAAATCTATGTATGCTTTTTATGTATCCTCACTTTTTCCTCCCATCACTACCGCCAGAATATCGGATGCGATTTAAAAAAAAAAAAAAAAAAGAAAAATGGAAGGGAAAAAAAGAACACCCTATACGAACGTACGAATCCTCGATTTCCTCTCTAACAAATGATTTAAGAACATGGCGTTTGAAGAAAAAAACGTAAGCAAGAAAGGACGAAGATAATGTTCCACGTTCGAATAGTATAACGCAATGTCATCAAAAACTTTATACACTTATCATCTCGCACAATTAAATTCTGTCGAGTACATATAAACTCGATGACACGTATAATGATGCGATTATCACTATAGCAAAATATTTGATGATATATACACATTATCTATTCTGTTATTACGATAATAAAGTATAAGGATAATAAGATTGTCCATTTTTCTGTTGTAAAAAAAAAAAAAACGACGAAATTTTTCTCTCATGTCCTTGTAATAGCGAAAAAGAGGGGCGAGAGAGAAAGAGAGAAAGAGAGAGAGAGAGAAAAGAAAAAGGAAGAAAAGAAAAAAAGATCAAAAGATAAAAAGTTTCTAAAAATTTCTAATAACATAGGAAAACGTGAGTTTGATCATGATTACGTGAACCTGTGAATTTATTAAGGAAGAAGAATTAAAAAAAAAAAAAAACAAAAACAAAAGAAATTAAAAATACAAATAAATCAATAAAGGGAAAAAATAAAAACTAAATAAATAAATAAAAAGTGAAAATAAGAAAGAAAGAAAGAAAGAGAGAGAGAAATAAAGATAAAAAATAAAACAAAAATTAAAAAATAAAGATAGAAATAAAAGAAGAAAAATAAAAAAAAAAGAAAAGAGAAAAGAGAAAAAAAGCAAATAATGTCCAATAGGATCGATACATTTTTTTTCGAAAGGGACACCTGCTTTCACCTCGCCATAGTTCGTCTTCGTCAGGGCCGTACATAGAAACGGGATTATCGTGTAACGAAACAATAACGACATTTAATCGAGGCAACGAAGCGTAAACCAAGCGCCAAGAGACATTCTGAACAGATAGAAAGAGAAAAAGACAGACAGACAGACAGAGAGAGAGAGAGAGAAAGAGAGAAAGAGAGAAAGAGAGAGAATAAAAGAGTGAGAGTAAGAAAAACAGAAAGAGAAAGAAGAGAAAAAGGGAGAGAGGACATAACTCTTTCGTTTTTCCAATGGAATTTGCATGTTGTATAAACAAAAGTTAAAGTGAAAAAAAAAAAACAAAAAAAGCAACAACAAAAAAACAGGAAAAAGAAAGAGAGAAAAGATTCTTCTAAAGCATACGGCATTCCTCTCTCTCTCTCTCTCTCTCTCTCTCTTTTTCCTAGAAAAGTAAGTATACTACTCGATTAATTAGAGGCGAAAGTGAGTGAGTGAATGAGTGAGTGAAATTGTGCGCATTGTAATCGCAACTTCGTCGTCCACGTGCACTCCATTACAAGACGCCATTACAAGAATACTAGTTACAATGAATGAACAATGTATAAATCATTATTCTTCGATATTATCTCTAGTATCTTTCTACTTATTTACTTACATACTTTGTATTTACATTGTTACACAGATTAATAATAATTCTATATCACAGTTCATTAAATTCTTTTCTCATGGTGACATAAATCTTTCATCTCCCCCTTAACTTACGTTATCTAATGTTATCTCTTTGATTCTATATCTTTACAATGAAAGAGTATCAATGTATTGCGTTGGCTAATGTTGTTTTTTTTTCTTTTTCTTTTCTTTTTTTTCTTTTTTTTTTTTTTTTTTTTTTTTAACGAAGAAGATTACGATATCTCAGGTGTTATACGTGCGAGTTCGTTACATTTTTGAGAAAGGTTTTATTTTATTAAAAGAAAAAAGAATAAAAAGAAAAAAGAGAGAAAATAAAAAGAAAAGAAAAAAAACGATTAATATATATATATATACATTGAAGAAACATAGAGATTAAGTTTACAATAGTAATTATTTACAAATAATAGATAAAGATAATAGAAAACTAAAGCGTTATATCATAACGGCTTGATCGCATCTACAATTACATCGTGTAACACATTATCATCGAACAATGATACTTCGCACTAGCATAAATATAAGAGAGGATAACGTGTGACTGATTGATAGAAAGGGAAACTCGAATTACGGCTAAACTGAAGAGAGTATATATCCCTACTGTGCACCATTAATGGACACCTAGATAGAATAGATAGGTATATATATATATATATATATATG